>NW_026283686.1:0-32507 GCF_023373465.1 Oncorhynchus keta
CGATGTGCTTCGTTCGGTGCGTATTGCTTACAGGACCAGTCTGTGTGGATGTGATTTGAGTGGTGGTCTGTACAGTACCAGTCTGTGTGGATGTGATTTGAGTGGTGGTCTGTACAGTACCAGTCTGTGTGGATGTGATTTGAGTGGTGGTCTGTACAGTACCAGTCTGTGTGGATGTGATTTGAGTGGTGGTCTGTACAGTACCAGTCTGTGTGGATGTGATGTGATTTGAGTGGTGGTCTGTACAGTACCAGTCTGTGTGGATGTGATTTGAGTGGTGGTCTGTACAGTACCAGTCTGTGTGGATGTGATTTGAGTGGTGGTCTGTACAGTACCAGTCTGTGTGGATGTGATTTGAGTGGTGGTCTGTACAGTACCAGTCTGTGTGGATGTGATTTGAGTGGTGGTCTGTACAGTACCAGTCTGTGTGGATGTGATTTGAGTGGTGGTCTGTACAGTACCAGTCTGTGTGGATGTGATTTGAGTGGTGGTCTGTACAGTACCGGTCTGTGATGTGATTTGGTGGTGGTCTGTGCAGTACCCGAGTCTGTGTGGATTTGATTTGGTGGTGGTCTGCTTTGTTACCAGTCTGTGTGAATGTGATTTGAGTGGTGAATGTACAGTGTGGATGTGATTTGAGTGGTGGTCTGTGCAGTACCAGTCTGTGTGTGTGGATGTGATGTGATTTGGTGGTGGTCTGTACAGTACCAGTCTGTGGATGTGATTTGAGTTGTGGTCTGTACAGTACCAGTCTGTGTGGATGTGATTTGGTGGTTGTCTGTACAGTACCAGTCTGTGTGGATGTGATTTGAGTGGTGTTCTGTACAGTACCAGTCTGTGTGGATTTGATTTGAGTGGTGGTCTGTACAGTACCAGTCTGTGTGGATGTGATTTGAGTGGTAGTCTGTACAGTACCAGTCTGTGTGGATGTGATTTGAGTGGTGGTCTGTACAGTACCGGTCTGTGTGGATGTGATTTGAGTGGTGGTCTGTACAGTACCAGTCTGTGTGTGGATGTGATTTGAGTGGTGGTCTGTACAGTACCAGTCTGTGTGGATTTGATTTGAGTGGTGGTCTGTACAGTACCAGTCTGTGGATGTGATTTGAGTGGTGGTCTGTACAGTACCAGTCTGTGTGGATGTGATTTGAGTGGTGGTCTGTACAGTACCAGTCTGTGTGGATGTGATTTGAGTGGTGGTATGTACAGTACCGGTCTGGATGTGATGTGATTTGGTGGTGGTCTGTACAGTACCGGTCTGTGGATGTGATTTGAGTGGTGGTCTGTACCAGTGATGGATGTGATTTGAGTGGTGGTCTGTGCAGTACCGGTCTGTGGTGTGATGTGATTTGAGTGGTGGTCTGTACAGTACCAGTCTGTGTGGATGTGATTTGAGTGGTGGTCTGTACATTACCAGTCTGTGTGGATGTGATTTGAGTGGTGGTCTGTACAGTACCAGTCTGTGTGGATTTGATTTGAGTGGTGGTCTGTACAGTACCAGTCTGTGGATGTGATTTGAGTGGTGGTCTGTACAGTACCAGTCTGTGGATGTGATTTGAGTGGTGGTCTGTACAGTACCAGTCTGTGGATGTGATGTGATTTGAGTGGTGGTCTGTGCAGTACCAGTCTGTGTGGATGTGATTGAGTAGTGGTCTGTACAGTACCAGTCTGTGGATTTGATTTGAGAGTGGTGGTCTGTACAGTACCAGTCTGTGTGGATGTGATTTGAGTGGTGGTCTGTACAGTGTGGATGTGATTTGAGTGGTGGTCTGTGCAGTACCCGGTCTGTGTGGATGTGATGTGATTTGAGTGGTGGTCTGTACAGTACCAGTCTGTGGATGTGATTTGAGTTGTGGTCTGTACAGTACCAGTCTGTGTGGATGTAATTTGAGTGGTTGTCTGTACAGTACCGGTCTGTGTGGATTTGATTTGGTGGTGTTCTGTACTGTACCAGTCTGTGTGGATTTGATTTAGTGGTGGTCTGTACGAGTACCAGTCTGTGTGGATGTGATTTGATTTGAGTGGTGGTCTGTACAGTACCAGGTCTGTGCGGATGTGATTTGAGTGGTGGTCTGTACAGTATCGGTCTGTGTGGATGTGATGTGATTTGAGTGGTGGTCTGTGCTGGTACCAGTCTGTGTGGATTTGATTTGAGTGGTGGTCTGTACAGTACCAGTCTGTGTGGATGTGATTTGAGTGGTGGTCTGTACAGTACCAGTCTGTGTGGATGTGATTTGAGTGGTGGTCTGCACAGTACCAGTCTGTGTGGATGTGATTTGAGTGGTGGTCTGTACAGTACCAGTCTGTGTGGATTTGATTTGAGTGGTGGTCTGTACCAGTCTGTGGATGTGATTTGAGTGGTGGTCTGTGCAGTACCAGTCTGTGTGGATGTGATTTGAGTGGTGGTCTGTACAGTACCAGTCTGTGTGGATGTGATTTGAGTTGTGGTCTGTACAGTACCAGTCTGTGGATGTGATTTGAGTAGTGGTCTGTACAGTACCAGTCTGTGTGGATTTGATTTGAGTGGTGTTCTGTACAGTACCAGTCTGTGTGGATTTGATTTGAGTGGTGGTCTACAGTACCAGTGTGGATGTGATTTGAGTGGTGGTCTGTACAGTACCAGTATGTGTGGATGTGATTTGAGTGGTGGTCTGTACAGTACCAGTCTGTGGATGTGATTTGAGTGGTGGTCTGTACAGTACCAGTCTGTGTGGATGTGATTTGAGTGGTGGTCTGTACAGTACCAGTCTGTGTGGATGTGATTTGAGTGGTGGTCAGTACAGTACCAGTCTGTATGGATGTGATTTGAGTGGTGGTCTGTACAGTACCAGTCTGTGGATGTGATTTGAGTAGTGGTCTGTACAGTACCAGTGTGTGGATTTGATTTGAGTGGTGGTCTGTACAGTACCAGTCTGTGTGGATGTGATTTGAGTGGTGGTCTGTACAGTACAAGTCTGTGGATGTGATTTGAGTGGTGGTCTGTACAGTACCAGTCTGTGTGGATTTGATTTGAGTGGTGGTCTGTACAGTACCAGTCTGTGTGGATGTGATTTGAGTGGTGTTCTGTACAGTACCAGTCTGTGTGGATGTGATTTGAGTGGTGGTCTGTACGTACCAGTCTGTGTGGATGTGATTTGAGTGGTGGTCTGTACAGTACCAGTCTGTGTGGATGTGATTTGAGTTGTGGTCTGTACAGTACCAGTCTGTGTGGATGTGATTTGAGTGGTGGTCTGTACAGTACCAGTCTGTGTGGATGTGATTTGAGTGGTGTTCTGTACAGTACCAGTCTGTGTGGATGTGATTTGAGTGGTGGTCTGTACAGTGTGGATGTGATTTGAGTGGTGGTCTGTGCAGTACCAGTCTGTGTGTGGATGTGATGTGATTTGAGTGGTGGTCTGTACAGTACCAGTCTGTGTGGATGTGATTTGAGTTGTGGTCTGTACAGTACCAGTCTGTGTGGATGTGATTTGAGTGGTTGTCTGTACAGTACCAGTCTGTGTGGATGTGATTTGAGTGGTGTTCTTTACAGTACCAGTCTGTGTGGATTTGATTTGAGTGGTGGTCTGTACAGTACCAGTCTGTGGATGTGATTTGAGTGGTGGTCTGTACAGTACCAGTCTGTGTGGATGTGATTTGGTGGTGGTCTGTACAGTACCAGTCTGTGTGGATGTGATTTGAGTGGTGGTCTGTACAGTACCAGTCTGTGTGGATTTGATTTGAGTGGTGGTCTGTACAGTACCAGTCTGTGTGGATGTGATTTGAGTGGTGGTCTGTACAGTACAAGTCTGTGTGGATGTGATTTGAGTGGTGGTCTGTACAGTACCAGTCTGTATGGATGTGATTTGAGTGGTGGTCTGTACAGTACCAGTCTGTGTGGATGTGATTTGATTTGAGTGGTGGTCTGTACAGTACCAGTCTGTGTGGATGTGATTTGAGCGGTGGTCTGTACAGTACCAGTCTGTGTGGATGTGATTTGAGTGGTGGTCTGTACAGTACCAGTCTGTGTGGATTTGATTTGAGTGGTGGTCTGTACAGTACCAGTCTGTGTGGATGTGATTTGAGTGGTGGTCTGTACAGTACCAGTCTGTGTGGATGTGATTTGAGTGGTGGTCTGTACAGTACCAGTCTGTGTGGATTTGATTTGAGTGGTGGTCTGTACAGTACCAGTCTGTGTGGATGTGATTTGAGTGGTGGTCTGTACAGTGTGGATGTGATTTGAGTGGTGGTCTGTGCAGTACCAGTCTGTGTGGATGTGATGTGATTTGAGTGGTGGTCTGTACAGTACCAGTCTGTGTGGATGTGATTTGAGTTGTGGTCTGTACAGTACCAGTCTGTGTGGATGTGATTTGAGTGGTGGTCTGTACAGTACCAGTCTGTGTGGATGTGATTTGAGTGGTGTTCTGTACAGTACCAGTCTGTGTGGATTTGATTTGAGTGGTGGTCTGTACAGTACCAGTCTGTGTGGATTTGATTTGAGTGGTGGTCTGTACAGTACCAGTCTGTGTGGATGTGATTTGAGTGGTGGTCTGTACAGTACCAGTCTGTGTGGTTGTGATTTGAAGGGTGGTCTGTACAGGACCAGTCTGTGTGGATGTGATTTGAGTGGTGGTCTGTACAGTACCAGTCTGTGTGGATTTGATTTGAGTGGTGGTCTGTACAGTACCAGTCTGTGTGGATGTGATTTGAGTGGTGGTCTGTACAGTACCAGTCTGTGTGTGGATGTGATTTGAGTGGTGGTCTGTACATTACCAGTCTGTGTGTGGATGTGATGTGATTTGAGTGGTGGTCTGTACAGTACCAGTCTGTGTGGATGTGATTTGAGTGGTGGTCTGTACAGTACCAGTCTGTGTGGATGTGATTTGAGTGGTGGTCTGTACATTATCAGTCTGTGTGGATGTGATTTGAGTGGTGGTCTGTACAGTACCAGTCTGTGTGGATGTGATTTGAGTGGTGGTCTGTACAGTACCAGTCTGTGTGGATTTGATTTGAGTGGTGGTCTGTACAGTACCAGTATGTGTGGATGTGATTTGAGTGGTGGTCTGTACAGTACCAGTCTGTGTGGATGTGATTTGAGTGGTGGTCTGTACAGTACCAGTCTGTGATGTGATTTGAGTGGTGGTCTGTGCAGTACCAGTCTGTGGATGTGATTTGAGTGGTGGTCTGTACAGTACCAGTCTGTGTGGATGTGATTTGGTGGTGGTCTGTACAGTACCAGTCTGTGTGGATGTGATTTGAGTGGTGGTCTGTACAGTACCAGTCTGTGTGGATGTGATTTGAGTGGTGGTCTGTACAGTACCAGTCTGTGTGGATGTGATTTGAGTGGTGGTCTGTACAGTACCAGTCTGTGTGGATTTGATTTGAGTGGTGGTCTGTACAGTACCAGTCTGTGTGGATGTGATTTGAGTGGTGGTCTGTACAGTGTGGATGTGATTTGAGTGGTGGTCTGTGCAGTACCAGTCTGTGTGTGGGATGTGATGTGATTTGAGTGGTGGTCTGTACAGTACCAGTCTGTGTGGATGTGATTTGAGTTGTGGTCTGTACAGTACCAGTCTGTGTGGATGTGATTTGAGTGGTTGTCTGTAAAGTACCAGTCTGTGTGGATGTGATTTGAGTGGTGTTCTGTACAGTACCAGTCTGTGTGGATTTGATTTGAGTAGTGGTCTGTACAGTACCAGTCTGTGTGGATGTGATTTGAGTGGTAGTCTGTACAGTACCAGTCTGTGTGGATGTGATTTGAGTGGTGGTCTGTACAGTACCAGTCTGTGTGGATGTGATTTGAGTGGTGGTCTGTACAGTACCAGTCTGTGTGTGGATGTGATTTGAGTGGTGGTCTGTACAGTACCAGTCTGTGTGGATTTGATTTGAGTGGTGGTCTGTACAGTACCAGTCTGTGTGGATGTGATTTGAGTGGTGGTCTGTACAGTACCAGTCTGTGTGGATGTGATTTGAGTGGTGGTCTGTACAGTACCCAGTCTGTGTGGATGTGATTTGAGTGGTGGTCTGTACAGTACCAGTCTGTGTGGATGTGATTTGAGTGGTGGTCTGTACAGTACCAGTCTGTGTGGATGTGATTTGAGTGGTGGTCTGTACAGTACCAGTCTGTGTGGATGTGATGTGATTTGAGTGGTGGTCTGTGCAGTACCAGTCTGTGTGGATGATTTGATTTGAGTGGTGGTCTGTACAGTACAAGTCTGTGTGGATGTGATTTGGTGGTGGTCTGCACAGTACCAGTCTGTGTGGATGTGATTTGAGTGGTGGTCTGTACAGTACCAGTCTGTGTGGATTTGATTTGAGTGGTGGTCTGTACAGTACCAGTCTGTGTGGATGTGATTTGAGTGGTGGTCTGTACAGTACCAGTCTGTGTGGATGTGATTTGAGTGGTGGTCTGTACAGTACCAGTCTGTATGGATGTGATTTGAGTGGTGGTCTGTACAGTACCAGTCTGTGTGGATGTGATTTGAGTAGTGGTCTGTACAGTACCAGTCTGTGTGGATTTGATTTGAGTGGTGGTCTGTACAGTACCAGTCTGTGTGGATGTGATTTGAGTGGTGGTCTGTACAGTGTGGATGTGATTTGGTGGTGGTCTGTGCAGTACCAGTCTGTGTGTGGATGTGATGTGATTTGAGTGGTGGTCTGTACAGTACCAGTCTGTGTGGATTTGATTTGAGTGGTGGTCTGTACAGTACCAGTCTGTGTCGATGTGATTTGAGTGGTGGTCTGTACAGTGTGGATGTGATTTGAGTGGTGGTCAGTACAGTACCAGTCTGTATGGATGTGATTTGAGTGGTGGTCTGTACAGTACCAGTCTGTGTGGATGTGATTTGAGTAGTGGTCTGTACAGTACCAGTCTGTGTGGATTTGATTTGAGTGGTGGTCTGTACAGTACCAGTCTGTGTGGATGTGATTTGAGTGGTGGTCTGTACAGTGTGGATGTGATTTCAGTGGTGGTCTGTGCGAGTACCAGTCTGTGTGTGGATGTGATGTGATTTGAGTGGTGGTCTGTACAGTACCAGTCTGTGGATGTGATTTGAGTTGTGATCTGTACAGTACCAGTCTGTGTGGATGTGATTTGAGTGGTGGTCTGTACAGTACCAGTCTGTGTGGATGTGATTTGAGTGGTGTTCTGTACAGTACCAGTCTGTGTGGATTTGATTTGAGTGGTGGTCTGTACAGTACCAGTCTGTGTGGATTTGATTTGAGTGGTGGTCTGTACAGTACCAGTCTGTGTGGATGTGATTTGAGTGGTGGTCTGTACAGTACCAGTCTGTGTGTGTTGTGATTTGAAGGAGTGGTCTGTATACCAGGACCAGTCTGTGTGGATGTGATTTGAGTGGTTGTCTGTACAGTACCAGTCTGTGTGGATTTGATTTGAGTGGTGGTCTGTACAGTACCAGTCTGTGTGGATGTGATTTGAGTGGTGGTCTGTACAGTACCAGTCTGTGTGGATGTGATTTGAGTGGTGGTCTGTACATTACCAGTCTGTGTGTGGATGTGATGTGATTTGAGTGGTGGTCTGTACAGTACCGGTCTGTGTGGATGTGATTTTTGGTCTGTACAGTACCAGTCTGTGTGGATGTGATTTGAGAGGTGGTCTGTACATTATCCCAGTCTGTGTGGATGTGATTTGAGTGGTGGTCTGTACAGTACCAGTCTGTGTGGATTTGATTTGTGTGGTGGTCTGTACAGTACCAGTATGTGTGGATGTGATTTGAGTGGTGGTCTGTACAGTACCAGTCTGTGTGGATGTGATTTAGTGGTGGTCTGTACAGTACCAGTCTGTGATGGTGATTTGAGTGGTGGTCTGTGCAGTACCAGTCTGTGTGGATGTGATTTGAGTGGTGGTCTGTACAGTACCAGTCTGTGGATGTGATTTGAGTGGTGGTCTGTACAGTACCAGTCTGTGTGGATGTGATTTGAGTGGTGGTCTGTACAGTACCAGTCTGTGTGGATGTGATTTGAGTGGTGGTCTGTACAGTACCAGTCTGTGTGGATGTGATTTGAGTGGTGGTCTGTACAGTTCCAGTCTGTGTGGATTTGATTTGGTGGTGGTCTGTACAGTACCAGTCTGTGTGGATGTGATTTGAGTGGTGGTCTGTACAGTGTGGATGTGATTTGAGTGGTGGTCTGTGCAGTACCAGTCTGTGTGTGGGATATGATGTGATTTGAGTGGTGGTCTGTACAGTACCGGTCTGTGTGGATGTGATTTGAGTTGTGGTCTGTACAGTACCAGTCTGTGTGGATGTGATTTGAGTGGTTGTCTGTAAAGTACCAGGTCTGTGTGGATGTGATTTGAGTGGTGTTCTGTACAGTACCAGTCTGTGTGGATTTGATTTGAGTAGTGGTCTGTACAGTACCAGTCTGTGGATGTGATTTGGTGGTAGTCTGTACAGTACCGGTCTGTGTGGATGTGTGATTTGAGTGGTGGTCTGTACAGTACCAGTCTGTGTGGATGTGATTTGAGTGGTGGTCTGTACAGTACCAGTCTGTGTGTGGATGTGATTTGAGTGGTGGAATGTACAGTGTGGATGTGATTTGAGTGGTGGTCTGTGCAGTACCGGTCTGTGTGTGGATGTGATGTGATTTGGTGGTGGTCTGTACAGTACCAGTCTGTGTGGATGTGATTTGAGTTGTGGTCTGTACAGTACCAGTCTGTGTGGATGTGATTTGAGTGGTGGTCTGTACAGTACCAGTCTGTGTGGATGTGATTTGAGTGGTGTTCTGTACAGTACCAGTCTGTGTGGATTTGATTTGAGTGGTGGTCTGTACAGTACCAGTCTGTGTGGATTTGATTTGAGTGGTGGTCTGTACAGTACCAGTCTGTGTGGATGTGATTTGAGTGGTGGTCTGTACAGTACCAGTCTGTGTGGTTGTGATTTGAAGGGTGGTCTGTACAGGACCAGTCTGTGTGGATGTGATTTGAGTGGTGGTCTGTACAGTACCAGTCTGTGTGGATTTGATTTGAGTGGTGGTCTGTACAGTACCAGTCTGTGTGGATGTGATTTGAGTGGTGGTCTTTACAGTACCAGTCTGTGTGGATGTGATTTTGGTGGTGGTCTGTACTTTACCAGTCTGTGTGGATGTGATGTGATTTGAGTGGTGGTCTGTACAGTACCAGTCTGTGTGGATGTGATTTGAGTGGTGGTCTGTACAGTACCAGTCTGTGTGGATGTGATTTGGTGGTGGTCTGTACATTATACCAGTCTGTGTGGATGTGATTTGAGTGGTGGTCTGTACAGTACCAGTCTGTGTGGATTTGATTTGAGTGGTGGTCTGTACAGTACCAGTATGTGTGGATGTGATTTGAGTGGTGGTCTGTACAGGACCAGTCTGTGTGGATGTGATTTGAGTGGTGGTCTGTAAAGTACCAGTCTGTGATGTGATTTGAGTGGTGGTCTGTACAGTACCAGTCTGTGTGGATGTGATTTGAGTGGTGGTCTGTACAGTACCAGTCTGTGTGGATGTGATTTGAGTGGTGGTCTGTACAGTACCAGTCTGTGTGTGATGTGATTTGGTGGTGGTCTGTACAGTACCAGTCTGTGTGGATGTGATTTGGTGGTGGTCTGTACAGTACCAGTCTGTGTGGATGTGGTTTGGTGGTGGTCTGTACAGTACCAGTCTGTGGATTTGATTTGAGTGGTGGTCTGTACAGTACCAGTCTGTGTGGATGTGATTTGAGTGGTGGTCTGTACAGTGTGGATGTAGTTTGAGTGGTGGTCTGTGCAGTACCAGTCTGTGTGTGGGATGTGATGTGATTTGAGTGGTGGTCTGTACAGTACCAGTCTGTGTGGATGTGATTTGAGTTGTGGTCTGTACAGTACCAGTCTGTGTGGATGTGATTTGAGTGGTTGTCTGTAAAGTACCAGTCTGTGTGTGGATGTGATTTGAGTGGTGTTTCTGTACAGTACCAGTCTGTGTGGATTTGATTTGAGTGGTGGTCTGTACAGTACCAGTCTGTGTGGATGTGATTTGAGTGGTAGTCTGTACAGTACCAGTCTGTGTGGATGTGATTTGAGTGGTGGTCTGTACAGTACCAGTCTGTGTGGATGTGATTTGAGTGGTGGTCTGTACAGTACCAGTCTGTGTGGATGTGATTTGAGTGGTGGTCTGTACAGTACCAGTCTGTGTGGATTTGATTTGAGTGGTGGTCTGTACAGTACCAGTCTGTGTGGATTTGATTTGAGTGGTGGTCTGTACAGTACCAGTCTGTGTGGATGTGATTTGGTGGTGGTCTGTACAGTACCAGTCTGTGTGGATGTGATTTGAGTGGTGGTCTGTACAGTACCAGTCTGTGTGGATGTGATTTGAGTGGTGGTCTGTACAGTACCAGTCTGTGTGGATGTGATTTGAGTGGTGGTCTGTACAGTACCAGTCTGTGTGTGGATGTGATGTGATTTGAGTGGTGGTCTGTGCAGTACCAGTCTGTGGATGTGATTTGAGTGGTGGTCTGTACAGTACAAGTCTGTGAGTGGTGGTCTGCACAGTACCAGTCAGTGTGGATGTGATTTGAGTGGTGGTCTGTACAGTACCAGTCTGTGTGGATTTGATTTGAGTGGTGGTCTGTACAGTACCAGTATGTGTGGATGTGATTTGAGTGGTGGTCTGTACAGTACAAGTCTGTGTGGATGTGATTTGAGTGGTGGTCAGTACAGTACCAGTCTGTATGGATGTGATTTGAGTGGTGGTCTGTACAGTACCAGTCTGTGTGGATGTGATTTGAGTGGTGGTCAGTACAGTACCAGTCTGTATGGATTTAATTTGAGTGGTGGTCTGTACAGTACCAGTCTGTGTGGATGTGATTTGAGTGGTGGTCTGTACAGTCTGTGTGGATGTGATTTGAGTGGTGGTCTGTACAGTACCAGTCTGTGTGGATGTGATTTGAGTGGTGGTCTGTACAGTACCAGTCTGTGTGGATGTGATTTGAGTGGTGTTCTGTACAGTACCAGTCTGTGTGGATTTGATTTGAGTGGTGGTCTGTACAGTGTGGATGTGATTTGAGTGGTGGTCTGTACAGTACCAGTCTGTGTGGATGTGATTTGAGTGGTGTTCTGTACAGTACCAGTCTGTGTGGATTTGATTTGAGTGGTGGTCTGTATAGTACCAGTCTGTGTGGATGTGATTTGAGTGGTGGTCTGTACAGTACCAGTCTGTGTGGATGTGATTTGAGTGGTGGTCTGTACAGTACCAGTCTGTGTGGATGTGATTTGAGTGGTGGTCTGTACAGTACCAGTCTGTGTGGATGTGATTTGAGTGGTGGTCTGTACAGTACCAGTCTGTGGATGTGATGTGATTTGAGTGGTGGTCTGTGCAGTACCAGTCTGTGTGGATGTGATTTGAGTGGTGGTCTGTACAGTACCAGTCTGTGTGGATGTGATTTGAGTGGTGGTCTGCACAGTTCCAGTCTGTGTGGATGTGATTTGAGTGGTGGTCTGTACAGTACCAGTCTGTGTGGATTTGATTTGAGTGGTGGTCTGTACAGTACCAGTCTGTGTGGATGTGATTTGAGTGGTGGTCTGTACAGTACAAGTCTGTGTGGATGTGATTTGAGTGGTGGTCAGTACAGTACCAGTCTGTATGGATGTGATTTGAGTGGTGGTCTGTACAGTACCAGTCTGTGTGGATGTGATTTGAGTAGTGGTCTGTACAGTACCAGTCTGTGTGGATTTGATTTGAGTGGTGGTCTGTACAGTACCAGTCTGTGTGGATGTGATTTGAGTGGTGGTCTGTACAGTGTGGATGTGATTTGAGTGGTGGTCTGTGCAGTACCAGTCTGTGTGTGGATGTGATGTGATTTGAGTGGTGGTCTGTACAGTACCAGTCTGTGTGGATTTGATTTGAGTGGTGGTCTGTACAGTACCAGTCTGTGTGGATGTGATTTGAGTGGTGGTCTGTACAGTGTGGATGTGATTTGAGTGGTGGTCAGTACAGTACCAGTCTGTATGGATGTGATTTGAGTGGTGGTCTGTACAGTACCAGTCTGTGTGGATGTGATTTGAGTAGTGGTCTGTACAGTACCAGTCTGTGTGGATTTGATTTGAGTGGTGGTCTGTACAGTACCAGTCTGTGTGGATGTGATTTGAGTGGTGGTCTGTACAGTGTGGATGTGATTTGAGTGGTGGTCTGTGCAGTACCAGTCTGTGTGTGGATGTGATGTGATTTGAGTGGTGGTCTGTACAGTACCAGTCTGTGTGGATGTGATTTGAGTTGTGGTCTGTACAGTACCAGTCTGTGTGGATGTGATTTGAGTGGTTGTCTGTACAGTACCAGTCTGTGTGGATGTGATTTGAGTGGTGTCTGTACAGTACCAGTCTGTGTGGATTTGATTTGAGTGGTGGTCTGTACAGTACCAGTCTGTGGATGTGATTTGGTGGTGGTCTGTACAGTACCAGTCTGTGTGGATGTGATTTGAGTGGTGGTCTGTACAGTACCAGTCTGTGTGGATGTGATTTGAGTGGTGGTCTGTACAGTACCAGTCTGTGTGGATGTGATTTGAGTGGTGGTCTGTACAGTACCAGTCTGTGGATGTGATTTGAGTGGTGGTCTGTACAGTACCAGTCTGTGTGGATGTGATTTGAGTGGTGGTCTGTACAGTACCAGTCTGTGTGGATGTGATTTGAGTGGTGGTCTGTACAGTACCAGTCTGTGGATGTGATGTGATTTGAGTGGTGGTCTGTGCAGTACCAGTCTGTGTGGATGTGATTTGAGTGGTGGTCTGTACAGTACAAGTCTGTGTGGATGTGATTTGAGTGGTGGTCTGTACAGTACCAGTCTGTGTGGATGTGATTTGAGTGGTTGTCTGTACAGTACCAGTCTGTGTGGATTTGATTTGAGTGGTGGTCTGTACAGTACCAGTCTGTGTGGATGTGATTTGAGTGGTGGTCTGTACAGTACAAGTCTGTGTGGATGTGATTTGAGTGGTGGTCAGTACAGTACCAGTCTGTATGGATGTGATTTGAGTGGTGGTCTGTACAGTACCAGTCTGTGTGGATGTGATTTGAGTAGTGGTCTGTACAGTACCAGTCTGTGTGGATGTGATTTGAGTGGTGGTCTGTACACTACCAGTCTGTGTGGATTTGATTTGAGTGGTGGTCTGTACAGTACCAGTCTGTGTGGATGTGATTTGAGTGGTGGTCTGTACACTACCAGTCTGTGTGGATTTGATTTGAGTGGTGGTCTGTACAGTACCAGTCTGTGTGGATGTGATTTGAGTGGTGGTCTGTACAGTGTGGATGTGATTTGAGTGGTGGTCTGTGCAGTACCAGTCTGTGTGTGGATGTGATGTGATTTGAGTGGTGGTCTGTACAGTACCAGTCTGTGTGGATGTGATTTGAGTTGTTGTCTGTACAGTACCAGTCTGTGTGGATGTGATTTGAGTGGTTGTATGTACAGTACCAGTCTGTGTGGATGTGATTTGAGTGGTGTTATGTACAGTACCAGTCTGTGTGGATTTGATTTGAGTGGTGGTCTGTACAGTAACAGTCTGTGTGGATGTGATTTGAGTGGTGGTCTGTACAGTACCAGTCTGTGTGGATGTGATTTGAGTGGTGGTCTGTACAGTACCAGTCTGTGTGGATGTGATTTGAGTGGTGGTCTGTACATTACCAGTCTGTGTGGATGTGATTTGATTAGTGGTCTGTACAGTACCAGTCTGTGTGGATTTGATTTGAGTGGTGGTCTGTACAGTACCAGTCTGTGTGGATGTGATTTGAGTGGTGGTCTGTACAGTACCAGTCTTTGTGGATGTGATTTGAGTGGTGGTCTGTACAGTACCAGTCTGTGTGTGGATGTGATGTGATTTGGTGGTGGTCTGTGCAGTACCAGTCTGTGTGGATGTGATTTGAGTGGTGGTCTGTACAGTACCAGTCTGTGGATGTGATTTGAGTGGTGGTCTGTACAGTACCAGTCTGTGTGGATGTGATTTGAGTGGTGGTCTGTACAGTACCAGTCTGTGTATGTGATTTGAGTGGTGGTCTGTACAGTACCAGTCTGTGTGGATGTGATTTGAGTGGTGGTCTGTACAGTACCAGTCTGTGTGGATTTGATTTGAGTGGTGGTCTGTACAGTACCAGTCTGTGTGGATGTGATTTGAGTGGTGGTCTGTACAGTGTGGATGTGATTTGGTGGTGGTCTGTACAGTACCAGTCTGTGTGGATGTGATTTGAGTGGTGGTCTGTACAGTACCAGTCTGTGTGGATTTGATTTGAGTGGTGGTCTGTACAGTACCAGTCTGTGTGGATGTGATTTGAGTGGTGGTCTGTACAGTACCAGTCTGTGTGGATGTGATTTGAGTGGTGGTCTGTACAGTACCAGTCTGTGTGGATGTGATGTGATTTGAGTGGTGGTCTGTGCAGTACCATTCTGTGGATGTGATTTGAGTGGTGGTCTGTACAGTACCAGTCTGTGTGGATGTGATTTGAGTGGTGGTCTGTACAGTACCAGTCTGTGTGGATGTGATGTGATTTGAGTGGTGGTCTGTGCAGTACCAGTCTGTGTGGATGTGATTTGAGTGGTGGTCTGTACAGTACCAGTCTGTGTGTGATGTGATTTGAGTGGTGGTATGTACAGTACCAGTCTGTGTGGATGTGATTTGAGTGGTGGTCTGTACAGTACCAGTCTGTGTGTATGTGATTTGAGTGGTGGTCTGTACAGTACCAGTCTGTGGATGTGATTTGAGTGGTGGTCTGTACAGTACCAGTCTGTGATTTGATTTGAGTGGTGGTCTGTACAGTACCAGTCTGTGTGGATGTGATTTGAGTGGTGGTCTGTACAGTGTGGATGTGATTTGAGTGGTGGTCTGTGCAGTACCAGTCTGTGTGTGGATGTGATGTGATTTGAGTGGTGGTCTGTACAGTACCAGTCTGTGTGGATGTGATTTGAGTGGTGGTCTGTACATTACCAGTCTGTGTGGATGTGATTTGAGTGGTGTCTGTACAGTACCAGTCTGTGTAGTGATTTGAATGTGGTCTGTACAGTACCAGTCTGTGTGGATGTGATTTTGAGTGGTGGTCTGTACAGTACCAGTCTGTGGATGTGATTTGATTTGAGTGGTGGTCTGTACAGTACCAGTCTGTGTGGATGTGATTTGAGTGGTGGTCTGTACAGTACCAGTCTGTGTGGATGTGATTTGAGTGGTGGTCTGTGCCAGTCTGTGTGGATGTGATTTGATTAGTGGTCTGTACAGTACCAGTCTGTGGATTTGATTTGAGTGGTGGTCTGTACACTGTACCAAATGTCAGGATGTGATTTGAGTGGTGGTGTACCGGTCTGTGTGGATTTGAATTTGTGGATGTGATTTGAGTGGTGGTCTGTGCAGTACCAGTCTGTGTGGATGTGTGATTTGAGTGGTGGTCTGTACATTACCAGTCTGTGTGGATGTAATTTGAGTGGTGGTCTGTACAGTACCAGTCTGATGGATTTGATTTGAATGGTGGTCTGTACAGTACCAGTCTGTGTGGATGTGATTTTTAGTGGTGGTCTATACAGTACCAGTCTGTGTGGATGTGATTTGATTTGAGTGGTGGTCTGTACAGTACCAGTCTGTGTGGATGTGATTTGAGTGGTGGTCTGTACAGTATCAGTCTGTGTGGATGTGATGTGATTTGAGTGGTAGTCTGTACAGTACCAGTCTGTGGATGTGATTTGGTGGTGGTCTGTACAGTACCAGTCTGTGTGGATGTGATTTGAGTGGTGGTCTGTACAGTACCAGTCTGTGTGTGGATGTGATTTGGTGGTGGTCTGTACAGTACCGGTCTGTGGATTTGATTTGGTGGTGGTCTGTACAGTACCAGTCTGTGTGGATGTGATTTGAGTGGTGGTCTGTACAGTACCAGTCTGTGTGTGGATGTGATTTGAGTGGTGGTCTGTACAGTACCAGTCTGTGGATGTGATTTGAGTGGTGGTCTGTACAGTACCAGTCCTATTAATGATGTGATTTGAGTGGTGGTCTGTACAGTACCAGTCTGTGTGGATGTGATTTGAGTGGTGGTCTGTACAGTACCAGTCTGTGTGTGGATGTGATGTGATTTGAGTGGTGGTCTGCAGTACCAGTCTGTGTGGATGTGATTTGAGTGGTGGTCTGTACAGTACAAGTCTGTGTGGATGTGATTTGAGTGGTGGTCTGCACAGTACCAGTCTGTGTGGATGTGATTTGAGTGGTGGTCTGTACAGTACCAGTCTGTGTGGATTTGATTTGAGTGGTGGTCTGTACAGTACCAGTCTGTGTGGATGTGATTTGAGTGGTGGTCTGTACAGTACAAGTCTGTGTGGATGTGATTTGAGTGGTGGTCAGTACAGTACCAGTCTGTATGGATGTGATTTGAGTGGTGGTCTGTACAGTACCAGTCTGTGTGGATGTGATTTGAGTAGTGGTCTGTAACAGTACCAGTCTGTGTGGGATTTGATTTGAGTGGTGGTCTGTACAGTACCAGTCTGTGTGGATGTGATTTGAGTGGTGGTCTGTACAGTGTGGATGTGATTTGAGTGGTGGTCTGTGCAGTACCAGTCTGTGTGTGGATGTGATGTGATTTGAGTGGTGGTCTGTACAGTACCAGTCTGTGTGGATTTGATTTGAGTGGTGGTCTGTACAGTACCAGTCTGTGTGGATGTGATTTGAGTGGTGGTCTGTACAGTGTGGATGTGATTTGAGTGGTGGTCAGTACAGTACCAGTCTGTATGGATGTGATTTGAGTGGTGGTCTGTACAGTACCAGTCTGTGTGGATGTGATTTGAGTAGTGGTCTGTACAGTACCAGTCTGTGTGGATTTAATTTGAGTGGTGGTCTGTACAGTACCAGTCTGTATGGATTTGAGTGGTGGTCTGTACAGTGTGGATGTGATTTGAGTGGTGGTCTGTGCAGTACCAGTCTGTGTGTGGATGTGATGTGATTTGAGTGGTGGTCTGTACAGTACCAGTCTGTGTGGATGTGATTTGAGTTGTGGTCTGTACAGTACCAGTCTGTGTGGATGTGATTTGAGTGGTTGTCTGTACAGTACCAGTCTGTGTGGATGTGATTTGAGTGGTGTTCTGTACAGTACCAGTCTGTGTGGATTTGATTTGAGTGGTGGTCTGTACAGTACCAGTCTGTGTGGATGTGATTTGAGTGGTGGTCTGTACAGTACCAGTCTGTGTGGATGTGATTTGAGTGGTGGTCTGTACAGTACCAGTCTGTGTGGATGTGATTTGAGTGGTGGTCTGTACAGTACCAGTCTGTGTGGATGTGATTTGAGTGGTGGTCTGTACAGTACCAGTCTGTGTGGATGTGATTTGAGTGGTGGTCTGTACAGTACCAGTCTGTGTGGATGTGATTTGAGTGGTGGTCTGTACAGTACCAGTCTGTGTGGATGTGATTTGAGTGGTGGTCTGTACAGTACCAGTCTGTGTGGATGTGATGTGATTTGAGTGGTGGTCTGTGCAGTACCAGTCTGTGTGGATGTGATTTGAGTGGTGGTCTGTACAGTACAAGTCTGTGTGGATGTGATTTGAGTGGTGGTCTGTACAGTACCAGTCTGTGTGGATGTGATTTGAGTGGTTGTCTGTACAGTACCAGTCTGTGTGGATTTGATTTGAGTGGTGGTCTGTACAGTACCAGTCTGTGTGGATGTGATTTGAGTGGTGGTCTGTACAGTACAAGTCTGTGTGGATGTGATTTGAGTGGTGGTCAGTACAGTACCAGTCTGTATGGATGTGATTTGAGTGGTGGTCTGTACAGTACCAGTCTGTGTGGATGTGATTTGAGTAGTGGTCTGTACAGTACCAGTCTGTGTGGATGTGATTTGAGTGGTGGTCTGTACACTACCAGTCTGTGTGGATTTGATTTGAGTGGTGGTCTGCACAGTACCAGTCTGTGTGGATGTGATTTGAGTGGTGGTCTGCATACACTACCAGTCTGTGGATTTGATTTGAGTGGTGGTCTGTACAGTACCCAGTCTGTGTGGATGTGATTTGAGTGGTGGTCTGTACAGTGTGGATGTGATTTGAGTGGTGGTCTGTACAGTACCAGTCTGTGTGGATGTGATGTGATTTGAGTGGTGGTCTGTACAGTACCAGTCTGTGTGGATGTGATTTGAGTTGTTGTCTGTACAGTACCAGTCTGTGTGGATGTGATTTGAGTGGTTGTATGTACAGTACCAGTCTGTGTGGATGTGATTTGAGTGGTGTTATGTACAGTACCAGTCTGTGTGGATTTGATTTGAGTGGTGGTCTGTACAGTACCAGTCTGTGTGGATGTGATTTGAGTGGTGGTCTGTACAGTACCAGTCTGTGTGGATGTGATTTGAGTGGTGGTCTGTACAGTACCAGTCTGTGTGGATGTGATTTGAGTGGTGGTCTGTACATTACCAGTCTGTGTGGATGTGATTTGATTAGTGGTCCGTACATGTACAGTACCAGTCTGTGTGGATTTGATTTGAGTGGTGGTCTGTACAGTACCAGTCTGTGTGGATGTGATTTGAGTGGTGGTCTGTACAGTACCAGTCTTTGTGGATGTGATTTGAGTGGTGGTCTGTACAGTACCAGTCTGTGTGTGGATGTGATGTGATTTGAGTGGTGGTCTGTGGCACCAGTCTGTGTGGATGTGATTTGAGTGGTGGTCTGTACAGTACCAAGTCTGTGTGGATGTGATTTGAGTGGTGGTGGTCTGTACAGTACCAGTCTGTGTGGATGTGATTTGAGTGGTGGTCTGTACAGTACCAGTCTGTGTGTATGTGATTTGAGTGGTGGTCTGTACAGTACCAGTCTGTGTGGATGTGATTTGAGTGGTGGTCTGTACAGTACCAGTCTGTGTGGATTTGATTTGAGTGGTGGTCTGTACAGTACCAGTCTGTGTGGATGTGATTTGAGTGGTGGTCTGTACAGTGTGGATGTGATTTGAGTGGTGGTCTGTGCAGTACCAGTCTGTGTGTGGATGTGATGTGATTTGAGTGGTGGTCTGTACAGTACCAGTCTGTGTGGATGTGATTTGAGTGGTGGTCTGTACAGTACCAGTCTGTGTGGATTTGATTTGAGTGGTGGTCTGTACAGTACCAGTCTGTGTGGATGTGATTTGAGTGGTGGTCTGTACAGTACCAGTCTGTGTGGATGTGATTTGAGTGGTGGTCTGTACAGTACCAGTCTGTGTGGATGTGATGTGATTTGAGTGGTGGTCTGTGCAGTACCATTCTGTGTGGATGTGATTTGAGTGGTGGTCTGTACAGTACCAGTCTGTGTGGATGTGATTTGAGTGGTGGTCTGTACAGTACCAGTCTGTGTGTGGATGTGATGTGATTTGAGTGGTGGTCTGTGCAGTACCAGTCTGTGTGGATGTGATTTGAGTGGTGGTCTGTACAGTACCAGTCTGTGTGGATGTGATTTGAGTGGTGGTATGTACAGTACCAGTCTGTGTGGATGTGATTTGAGTGGTGGTCTGTACAGTACCAGTCTGTGTGTATGTGATTTGAGTGGTGGTCTGTACAGTACCAGTCTGTGTGGATGTGATTTGAGTGGTGGTCTGTACAGTACCAGTCTGTGTGGATTTGATTTGAGTGGTGGTCTGTACAGTACCAGTCTGTGTGGATGTGATTTGAGTGGTGGTCTGTACAGTGTGGATGTGATTTGAGTGGTGGTCTGTGCAGTACCAGTCTGTGTGTGGATGTGATGTGATTTGAGTGGTGGTCTGTACATTACCAGTCTGTGTGGATGTGATTTGAGTGGTGGTCTGTACATTACCAGTCTGTGTGGATGTAATTTGAGTGGTGGTCTGTACAGTACCAGTCTGTGTGGATTTGATTTGAATGGTGGTCTGTACAGTACCAGTCTGTGTGGATGTGATTTTTAGTGGTGGTCTGTACAGTACCAGTCTGTGTGGATGTGATTTGATTTGAGTGGTGGTCTGTACAGTACCAGTCTGTGTGGATGTGATTTGAGTGGTGGTCTGTACAGTATCAGTCTGTGTGGATGTGATGTGATTTGAGTGGTGGTCTGTGCAGTACCAGTCTGTGTGGATGTGATTTGAGTGGTGGTCTGTACAGTACCAGTCTGTGTGGATGTGATTTCAGTGGTGGTCTGTACAGTACCAGTCTGTGTGGATGTGATTTGAGTGGTGGTCTGTACAGTACCAGTCTGTGTGGATGTGATTTGAGTGGTGGTCTGTACAGTACCAGTCTGTGGATTTGATTTGAGTGGTGGTCTGTACAGTACCAGTCTGTGTGGATGTGATTTGAGTGGTGGTCTGTACAGTGTGGATGTGATTTGAGTGGTGGTCTGTGCAGTACCAGTCTGTGTGTGGATGTGATGTGATTTGAGTGGTGGTCTGTACAGTACCAGTCTGTGGATGTGATTTGAGTTGTGGTCTGTACAGTACCAGTCTGTGTGGATGTGATTTGAGTGGTTGTCTGTACAGTACCAGTCTGTGTGGATGTGATTTGAGTGGTGTTCTGTACAGTACCAGTCTGTGTGGATTTGATTTGAGTGGTGGTCTGTACAGTACCAGTCTGTGTGGATGTGATTTGAGTGGTGGTCTGTACAGTACCAGTATGTGTGGATGTGATTTGAGTGGTGGTCTGTACAGTACCAGTCTGTGTGGATGTGATTTGAGTGGTGGTCTGTACAGTACCAGTCTGTGTGTGGATGTGATTTGAGTGGTGGTCTGTACAGTACCAGTCTGTGTGGATTTGATTTGAGTGGTGGTCTGCACAGTACCAGTCTGTGTGGATGTGATTTGAGTGGTGGTCTGTACAGTACCAGTCTGTGTGGATGTGATTTGAGTGGTGGTCTGTACAGTACCAGTCTGTGTGGATGTGATTTGAGTGGTGGTCTGTACAGTACCAGTCTGTGTGGATGTGATTTGAGTGGTGTTCTGTACAGTACCAGTCTGTGTGGATGTGATTTGAGTGGTGGTCTGTACAGTACCAGTCTGTGTGGATGTGATTTGATTTGAGTGGTGTTCTGTACAGTACCAGTCTGTGTGGATGTGATTTGAGTGGTGGTCTGTACAGTACAAGTCTGTGTGGATGTGATTTGAGTGGTGGTCTGTACAGTACCAGTCTGTGTGGATGTGATTTGAGTGGTGGTCTGTACAGTACCAGTCTGTGTGGATGTGATTTGATTTGAGTGGTGGTCTGTACAGTACCAGTCTGTGTGGATGTGATTTGAGTGGTGGTCTGTACAGTACCAGTCTGTGTGGATTGATTTGAGTGGTGGTCTGTACAGTACCAGTCTGTGTGGATGTGATTTGAGTGGTGGTCTGTACAGTGTGGATGTGATTTGAGTGGTGGTCTGTACAGTACCAGTCTGTGGATGTGATGTGATTTGAGTGGTGGTCTGTACAGTACCAGTCTGTGTGGATGTGATTTGAGTGGTGGTCTGTACAGTACCAGTCTGTGGATTTGATTTGAGTGGTGGTCTGTACAGTACCAGTCTGTGTGGATGTGATTTGAGTGGTGGTCTGTACAGTACCAGTCTGTGTGGATGTGATTTGAGTGGTGGTCTGTACAGTACCAGTCTGTGTGGATGTGATTTGAGTGGTGGTCTGTACAGTACCAGTCTGTGTGGATGTGATTTGAGTGGTGGTCTGTACAGTACCAGTCTGTGTGGATGTGATTTGAGTGGTGGTCTGTACAGTACCAGTCTGTGTGTGGATGTGATGTGATTTGAGTGGTGGTCTGTACAGTACCAGTCTGTGTGGATGTGATTTGAGTGGTGGTCTGTACAGTACCAGTCTGTGTGGATGTGATTTGAGTGGTGGTATGTACAGTACCAGTCTGTGTGGATGTGATTTGAGTGGTGGTCTGTACAGTACCAGTCTGTGTGGATGTGATTTGAGTGGTGGTCTGTACAGTACCAGTCTGTGTGGATGTGATTTGAGTGGTGGTCTGTACAGTACCAGTCTGTGTGGATTTGATTTGAGTGGTGGTCTGTACAGTACCAGTCTGTGTGGATGTGATTTGAGTGGTGGTCTGTACAGTGTGGATGTGATTTGAGTGGTGGTCTGTGCAGTACCAGTCTGTGTGTGGATGTGATGTGATTTGAGTGGTGGTCTGTACATTACCAGTCTGTGTGGATGTGATTTGAGTGGTGGTCTGTACATTACCAGTCTGTGTGGATGTAATTTGAGTGGTGGTCTGTACAGTACCAGTCTGTGTGGATTTGATTTGAATGGTGGTCTGTACAGTACCAGTCTGTGTGGATGTGATTTTTAGTGGTGGTCTGTACAGTACCAGTCTGTGTGGATGTGATTTGATTTGAGTGGTGGTCTGTACAGTACCAGTCTGTGTGGATGTGATTTGAGTGGTGGTCTGTACAGTATCAGTCTGTGTGGATGTGATGTGATTTGAGTGGTGGTCTGTGCAGTACCAGTCTGTGTGGATGTGATTTGAGTGGTGGTCTGTACAGTACCAGTCTGTGTGGATGTGATTTCAATGGTGGTCTGTACAGTACCAGTCTGTGTGGATGTGATTTGAGTGGTGGTCTGTACAGTACCAGTCTGTGTGGATGTGTGATGTGATTTGAGTGGTGGTCTGTACAGTACCAGTCTGTGTGGATGTGATTTGAGTGGTGGTCTGTACAGTACCAGTCTGTGTGGATTTGATTTGAGTGGTGGTCTGTACAGTACCAGTCTGTGTGGATGTGATTTGAGTGGTGGTCTGTACAGTACCAGTCTGTGTGTATGTGATTTGAGTGGTGGTCTGTACAGTACCAGTCTGTGTGGATGTGATTTGAGTGGTGGTCTGTACAGTACCAGTCTGTGGATTTGATTTGAGTGGTGGTCTGTACAGTACCAGTCTGTGTGGATGTGATTTGAGTGGTGGTCTGTACAGTGTGGATGTGATTTGAGTGGTGGTCTGTACAGTACCAGTCTGTGGATGTGATGTGATTTGAGTGGTGGTCTGTACAGTACCAGTCTGTGTGGATGTGATTTGAGTGGTGGTCTGTACAGTACCAGTCTGTGTGGATGTAATTTGAGTGGTGGTCTGTACAGTACCAGTCTGTGGATTTGATTTGAATGGTGGTCTGTACAGTACCAGTCTGTGTGGATGTGATTTTTAGTGGTGGTCTGTACAGTACCAGTCTGTGGATGTGATTTGATTTGAGTGGTGGTCTGTACAGTACCAGTCTGTGTGGATTTGATTTGAGTGGTGGTCTGTACAGTATCAGTCTGTGGATGTGATGTGATTTGAGTGGTGGTCTGTACAGTACCAGTCTGTGTGGATGTGATTTGAGTGGTGGTCTGTACAGTACCAGTCTGTGTGGATGTGATTTCAATGGTGGTCTGTACAGTACCAGTCTGTGTGGATGTGATTTGATTGGTGGTCTGTACAGTACCAGTCTGTGTGGATGTGATTTGAGTGGTGGTCTGTACAGTACCAGTCTGTGTGGATTTGATTTGAGTGGTGGTCTGTACAGTACCAGTCTGTGTGGATGTGATTTGAGTGGTGGTCTGTACAGTGTGGATGTGATTTGAGTGGTGGTCTGTGCAGTACCAGTCTGTGTGTGATGTGATGTGATTTGAGTGGTGGTCTGTACAGCACCAGTCTGTGTGGATGTGATTTGAGTTGTGGTCTGTACAGTACCAGTCTGTGTGGATGTGATTTGAGTGGTTGTCTGTACAGTACCAGTCTGTGTGGATGTGATTTGGTGGTGTTCTGTACAGTACCAGTCTGTGTGGATTTGATTTGAGTGGTGGTCTGTACAGTACCAGTCTGTGTGGATGTGATTTGAGTGGTGGTCTGTACAGTACCAGTCTGTGTGGATGTGATTTGAGTGGTGGTCTGTACAGTACCAGTCTGTGTGGATGTGATTTGAGTGGTGGTCTGTACAGTACCAGTCTGTGTGGATGTGATTTGAGTGGTGGTCTGTACAGTACCAGTCTGTGTGGATTTGATTTGAGTGGTGGTCTGCACAGTACCAGTCTGTGTGGATGTGATTTGAGTGGTGGTCTGTACAGTACCAGTCTGTGTGGATGTGATTTGAGTGGTGGTCTGTACAGTACCAGTCTGTGTGGATGTGATTTGAGTGGTGGTCTGTACAGTACCAGTCTGTGTGGATGTGATTTGAGTGGTGGTCTGTACAGTACCAGTCTGTGTGGATGTGATTTGAGTGGTGGTCTGTACAGTACCAGTCTGTGTGGATGTGATTTGATTTGAGTGGTGGTCTGTACAGTACCAGTCTGTGTGGATGTGATTTGAGTGGTGGTCTGTACAGTACAAGTCTGTGTGGATGTGATTTGAGTGGTGGTCTGTACAGTACCAGTGTGTGGATGTGATTTGAGTGGTGGTCTGTACAGTACCAGTCTGTGTGGATGTGATTTGATTTGAGTGGTGGTCTGTACAGTACCAGTCTGTGTGGATGTGATTTGAGTGGTGGTCTGTACAGTATCAGTCTGTGTGGATGTGATGTGATTTGAGTGGTGGTCTGTGCAGTACCAGTCTGTGTGGATGTGATTTGAGTGGTGGTCTGTACAGTACCAGTCTGTGTGGATGTGATTTGAGTGGTGGTCTGTACAGTACCAGTCTGTGTGGATGTGATTTGAGTGGTGGTCTGTACAGTACCAGTCTGTGTGGATGTGATTTGAGTGGTGGTCTGTACAGTACCAGTCTGTGTGGATTTGATTTGAGTGGTGGTCTGTACAGTACCAGTCTGTGTGGATGTGATTTGAGTGGTGGTCTGTACAGTACCAGTCTGTGTGGATGTGATTTGAGTGGTGGTCTGTACAGTACCAGTCTGTGTGTGGATGTGATTTGAGTGGTGGTCTGTACAGTACCAGTCTGTGGATGTGATTTGAGTGTGGTCTGTACAGTACCAGTCTGTGTGGATGTGATTTGAGTGGTGGTCTGTGCAGTACCAGTCTGTGTGGATGTGATTTGAGTGGTGGTCTGTACAGTACAAGTCTGTGTGGATGTGATTTGAGTGGTGGTCTGTACAGTACCAGTCTGTGTGGATGTGATTTGAGTGGTGGTCTGTACAGTACCAGTCTGTGTGGATTTGATTTGAGTGGTGGTCTGTACAGTACCAGTCTGTGGTGTGGATGTGATGTGAGTTTTGATGTGTGGTGGTCTGTACAGTACCAGTCTGTGTGGATGTGATTTGAGTTGTGGTCTGTACAGTACCAGTCTGTGTGGATGTGATTTGAGTGGTTGTCTGCACAGTATCAGTCTGTGTGGATGTGATTTGAGTGGTGTTCTGTACAGTACCAGTCTGTGTGGATGTGATTTGAGTTGTGGTCTGTACAGTACCAGTCTGTGTGGATGTGATTTGAGTGGTTGTCTGCACAGTATCAGTCTGTGTGGATGTGATTTGAGTGGTGTTCTGTACAGTACCAGTCTGTGTGGATGTGATTTGAGTGGTGGTCTGTACAGTACCAGTCTGTGTGGATGTGATTTGAGTGGTGGTCTGTACAGTACCAGTATGTGTGGATGTGATTTGAGTGGTGGTCTGTACAGTACCAGTCTGTGTGGATGTGATTTGAGTGGTGGTCTGTACAGTACCAGTATGTGTGGATGTGATTTGAGTGGTGGTCTGTACAGTACCAGTCTGTGTGTGGATGTGATTTGAGTGGTGGTCTGTACAGTACCAGTCTGTGTGGATTTGATTTGAGTGGTGGTCTGTACAGTACCAGTCTGTGTGGATGTGATTTGAGTGGTGGTCTGTACAGTACCAGTCTGTGTGGATGTGATTTGAGTGGTTGTCTGTACAGTACCAGTCTGTGTGGATGTGATTTGAGTGGTGTTCTGTACAGTACCAGTCTGTGTGGATTTGATTTGAGTGGTGGTCTGTACAGTACCAGTCTGTGTGGATGTGATTTGAGTGGTGGTCTGTACAGTACCAGTATGTGTGGATGTGATTTGAGTGGTGGTCTGTACAGTACCAGTCTGTGTGGATGTGATTTGAGTGGTGGTCTGTACAGTACCAGTCTGTGTGTGGATGTGATTTGAGTGGTGGTCTGTACAGTACCAGTCTGTGTGGATTTGATTTGAGTGGTGGTCTGCACAGTACCAGTCTGTGTGGATGTGATTTGAGTGGTGGTCTGTACAGTACCAGTCTGTGTGGATGTGATTTGAGTGGTGGTCTGTACCAGTGTGGATGTGATTTGAGTGGTGGTCTGTGTAGTACCAGTCTGTGTGTGGATGTGATGTGATTTGAGTGGTGGTCTGTACAGTACCAGTCTGTGTGGATGTGATTTGAGTTGTGGTCTGTACAGTACCAGTCTGTGTGGATGTGATTTGAGTGGTGGTCTGTACAGTACCAGTCTGTGTGGATGTGATTTGAGTGGTGTTCTGTACAGTACCAGTCTGTGTGGATTTGATTTGAGTGGTGGTCTGTACAGTACCAGTCTGTGTGGATGTGATTTGAGTGGTGGTCTGTACAGTACCAGTATGTGTGGATGTGATTTGAGTGGTGGTCTGTACAGTACCAGTCTGTGTGGATGTGATTTGAGTGGTGGTCTGTACAGTACCAGTCTGTGTGTGGATGTGATTTGAGTGGTGGTCTGTACAGTACCAGTCTGTGTGGATTTGATTTGAGTGGTGGTCTGCACAGTACCAGTCTGTGTGGATGTGATTTGAGTGGTGGTCTGTACAGTACCAGTCTGTGTGGATGTGATTTGAGTGGTGGTCTGTACAGTACCAGTCTGTGTGGATGTGATTTGAGTGGTGGTCTGTACAGTACCAGTCTGTGTGGATGTGATTTGAGTGGTGGTCTGTACAGTACCAGTCTGTGTGGATGTGATTTGAGTGGTGGTCTGTACAGTACCAGTCTGTGTGTGGAGTGGTGGTCTGTGATGTGATTTGAGTGGTGGTCTGTGCAGTACCAGTCTGTGTGGATGTGATTTGAGTGGTGGTCTGTACAGTACAAGTCTGTGTGGATGTGATTTGAGTGGTGGTCTGTACAGTACCAGTGTGTGGATGTGATTTGAGTGGTGGTCTGTACAGTACCAGTCTGTGTGGATGATTTTGATTTGAGTGGTGGTCTGTACAGTACCAGTCTGTGTGGATGTGATTTGAGTGGTGGTCTGTACAGTACCAGTCTGTGTGGATTTGATTTGAGTGGTGGTCTGTACAGTACCAGTCTGTGTGGATGTGATTTGAGTGGTGGTCTGTACAGTCTGTGGATGTGATTTGAGTGGTGGTCTGTGCAGTACCAGTCTGTGTGTGGATGTGATGTGATTTGAGTGGTGGTCTGTACAGTACCAGTCTGTGTGGATGTGATTTGAGTGGTGGTCTGTACAGTACCAGTCTGTGTGGATTTGATTTGAGTGGTGGTCTGTACAGTACCAGTCTGTGTGTGGATGTGATTTGAGTGGTGGTCTGTACAGTACCAGTCTGTGTGGATGTGATTTGAGTGGTGGTCTGTACAGTACCAGTCTGTGTGTGGATGTGATGTGATTTGAGTGGTGGTCTGTGCAGTACCATTCTGTGTGGATGTGATTTGAGTGGTGGTCTGTACAGTACCAGTCTGTGTGGATGTGATTTGAGTGGTGGTCTGTACAGTACCAGTCTGTGTGTGGATGTGATGTGATTTGAGTGGTGGTCTGTGCAGTACCAGTCTGTGTGGATGTGATTTGAGTGGTGGTCTGTACAGTACCAGTCTGTGTGGATGTGATTTGAGTGGTGGTATGTACAGTACCAGTCTGTGTGGATGTGATTTGAGTGGTGGTCTGTACAGTACCAGTCTGTGTGTATGTGATTTGAGTGGTGGTCTGTACAGTACCAGTCTGTGTGGATGTGATTTGAGTGGTGGTCTGTACAGTACCAGTCTGTGTGGATTTGATTTGAGTGGTGGTCTGTACAGTACCAGTCTGTGTGGATGTGATTTGAGTGGTGGTCTGTACAGTGTGGATGTGATTTGAGTGGTGGTCTGTGCAGTACCAGTCTGTGTGTGGATGTGATGTGATTTGAGTGGTGGTCTGTACATTACCAGTCTGTGTGGATGTGATTTGAGTGGTGGTCTGTACATTACCAGTCTGTGTGGATGTAATTTGAGTGGTGGTCTGTACAGTACCAGTCTGTGTGGATTTGATTTGAATGGTGGTCTGTACAGTACCAGTCTGTGTGGATGTGATTTTTAGTGGTGGTCTGTACAGTACCAGTCTGTGTGGATGTGATTTGATTTGAGTGGTGGTCTGTACAGTACCAGTCTGTGTGGATGTGATTTGAGTGGTGGTCTGTACAGTATCAGTCTGTGTGGATGTGATGTGATTTGAGTGGTGGTCTGTGCAGTACCAGTCTGTGTGGATGTGATTTGAGTGGTGGTCTGTACAGTACCAGTCTGTGTGGATGTGATTTCAGTGGTGGTCTGTACAGTACCAGTCTGTGTGGATGTGATTTGAGTGGTGGTCTGTACAGTACCAGTCTGTGTGGATGTGATTTGAGTGGTGGTCTGTACAGTACCAGTCTGTGTGGATTTGATTTGAGTGGTGGTCTGTACAGTACCAGTCTGTGTGGATGTGATTTGAGTGGTGGTCTGTACAGTGTGGATGTGATTTGAGTGGTGGTCTGTGCAGTACCAGTCTGTGTGTGGATGTGATGTGATTTGAGTGGTGGTCTGATGACAGTACCAGTCTGTGTGGATGTGATTTGAGTTGTGGTCTGTACAGTACCAGTCTGTGTGGATGTGATTTGAGTGGTTGTCTGTACAGTACCAGTCTGTGGATGTGATTTGAGTGGTGTTCTGTACAGTACCAGTCTGTGTGGATTTGATTTGAGTGGTGGTCTGTACAGTACCAGTCTGTGTGGATGTGATTTGAGTGGTGGTCTGTACAGTACCAGTATGTGTGGATGTGATTTGAGTGGTGGTCTGTACAGTACCAGTCTGTGTGGATGTGATTTGAGTGGTGGTCTGTACAGTACCAGTCTGTGTGTGGATGTGATTTGAGTGGTGGTCTGTACAGTACCAGTCTGTGTGGATTTGATTTGAGTGGTGGTCTGCACAGTACCAGTCTGTGTGGATGTGATTTGAGTGGTGGTCTGTACAGTACCAGTCTGTGTGGATGTGATTTGAGTGGTGGTCTGTACAGTACCAGTCTGTGTGGATGTGATTTGAGTGGTGGTCTGTACAGTACCAGTCTGTGTGGATGTGATTTGAGTGGTGGTCTGTACAGTACCAGTCTGTGTGGATGTGATTTGAGTGGTGGTCTGTACAGTACCAGTCTGTGTGGATGTGATGTGATTTGAGTGGTGGTCTGTGCAGTACCAGTCTGTGTGGATGTGATTTGAGTGGTGGTCTGTACAGTACAAGTCTGTGTGGATGTGATTTGAGTGGTGGTCTGTACAGTACCAGTGTGTGGATGTGATTTGAGTGGTGGTCTGTACAGTACCAGTCTGTGTGGATGTGATTTGATTTGAGTGGTGGTCTGTACAGTACCAGTCTGTTTGGATGTGATTTGAGTGGTGGTCTGTACAGTATCAGTCTGTGTGGATGTGATGTGATTTGAGTGGTGGTCTGTGCAGTACCAGTCTGTGTGGATGTGATTTGAGTGGTGGTCTGTACAGTACCAGTCTGTGTGGATGTGATTTGAGTGGTGGTCTGTACAGTACCAGTCTGTGTGGATGTGATTTGAGTGGTGGTCTGTACAGTACCAGTCTGTGGATGTGATTTGAGTGGTGGTCTGTACAGTACCAGTCTGTGTGGATTTGATTTGAGTGGTGGTCTATACAGTACCAGTCTGTGTGGATTTGATTTGAGTGGTGGTCTGTACAGTACCAGTCTGTGTGGATGTGATTTGAGTGGTGGTCTGTACAGTACCAGTCTGTGTGGATGTGATTTGAGTGGTGGTCTGTACAGTACCAGTCTGTGTGGATGTGATTTGAGTGGTGGTCTGTACAGTACCAGTCTGTGTGTGGATGTGATGTGATTTGAGTGGTGGTCTGTGCAGTACCAGTCTGTGTGGATGTGATTTGAGTGGTGGTCTGTACAGTACAAGTCTGTGTGGATGTGATTTGAGTGGTGGTCTGTACAGTACCAGTCTGTGTGGATGTGATGTGAGTGGTGGTCTGTACAGTACCAGTCTGTGTGGATGTGATTTGAGTGGTGGTCTGTGCAGTACCAGTCTGTGTGTGGATGTGATGTGATTTGAGTGGTGGTCTGTACAGTACCAGTCTGTGTGGATGTGATTTGAGTTGTGGTCTGTACAGTACCAGTCTGTGTGGATGTGATTTGAGTGGTTGTCTGCACAGTATCAGTCTGTGTGGATTTGATTTGAGTGGTGGTCTGTACAGTACCAGTCTGTGGATGTGATTTGAGTGGTGGTCTGTACAGTGTGGATGTGATTTGAGTGGTGGTCTGTGCAGTACCAGTCTGTGTGTGGATGTGATGTGATTTGAGTGGTGGTCTGTACAGTACCAGTCTGTGTGGATGTGATTTGAGTGGTGGTCTGTACAGTACCAGTCTGTGTGGATTTGATTTGAGTGGTGGTCTGTACAGTACCAGTCTGTGTGGATGTGATTTGAGTGGTGGTCTGTACAGTACCAGTCTGTGTGGATGTGATTTGAGTGGTGGTCTGTACAGTACCAGTCTGTGTGTGGATGTGATGTGATTTGAGTGGTGGTCTGTGCAGTACCATTCTGTGTGGATGTGATTTGAGTGGTGGTCTGTACAGTACCAGTCTGTGTGGATGTGATTTGAGTGGTGGTCTGTACAGTACCAGTCTGTGTGTGGATGTGATGTGATTTGAGTGGTGGTCTGTGCAGTACCAGTCTGTGTGGATGTGATTTGAGTGGTGGTCTGTACAGTACCAGTCTGTGGATGTGATTTGAGTGGTGGTATGTACAGTACCAGTCTGTGTGGATGTGATTTGAGTGGTGGTCTGTACAGTACCAGTCTGTGTGTATGTGATTTGAGTGGTGGTCTGTACAGTACCAGTCTGTGTGGATGTGATTTGAGTGGTGGTCTGTACAGTACCAGTCTGTGTGGATTGATTTGAGTGGTGGTCTGTACAGTACCAGTCTGTGTGGATGTGATTTGAGTGGTGGTCTGTACAGTGTGGATGTGATTTGAGTGGTGGTCTGTGCAGTACCAGTCTGTGTGTGGATGTGATGTGATTTGAGTGGTGGTCTGTACATTACCAGTCTGTGGATGTGATTTGAGTGGTGGTCTGTACGTACCAGTCTGTGTGGATGTAATTTGAGTGGTGGTCTGTACAGTACCAGTCTGTGTGGATTTGATTTGAATGGTGGTCTGTACAGTACCAGTCTGTGTGGATGTGATTTTTAGTGGTGGTCTGTACAGTACCAGTCTGTGTGGATGTGATTTGATTTGAGTGGTGGTCTATACAGTACCAGTCTGTGTGGATTTGATTTGAGTGGTGGTCTGTACAGTATCAGTCTGTGTGGATGTGATGTGATTTGAGTGGTGGTCTGTGCAGTACCAGTCTGTGTGGATGTGATTTGAGTGGTGGTCTGTACAGTACCAGTCTGTGTGGATGTGATTTCAATGGTGGTCTGTACAGTACCAGTCTGTGTGTGGATGTGATGATTTGAGTGGTGGTCTGTACAGTACCGGTCTGTGGATGTGATTTGAGTGGTGGTCTGTACAGTACAAGTCTGTGTGGATGTGATTTGAGTGGTGGTCTGTACAGTACCAGGTCTGTGTGGATGTGATTTTGAGTGGTGGTCTGTACAGTGTGGATGTGTTGAGTGGTGGTCTGTGCAGTACCAGTCTGTGTGTGGATGTGATGTGATTTGAGTGGTGGTCTGTACAGTACCAGTCTGTGTGGATGTGATTTGAGTTGTGGTCTGTACAGTACCAGTCTGTGTGGATGTGATTTGAGTGGTTGTCTGCACAGTACCAGTCTGTGGATGTGATTTAGTGGTGTTCTGTACAGTACCAGTCTGTGTGGATTTGATTTGAGTGGTGGTCTGTACAGTACCCAGTCTGTGTGGATGTGATTTGGTGGTGGTCTGTACAGTACCAGTATGTGTGGATGTGATTTGAGTGGTGGTCTGTACAGTACCAGTCTGTGTGGATGTGATTTGAGTGGTGGTCTGTACAGTACCAGTCTGTGTGTGGATGTGATTTGAGTGGTGGTCTGTACAGTACCAGTCTGTGGATTTGATTTGAGTGGTGGTCTGTACAGTACCAGTCTGTGTGGATGTGATTTGGTGGTGGTCTGTACAGTACCAGTCTGTGTGGATGTGATTTGAGTGGTGGTCTGTACAGTACCAGTCTGTGTGGATGTGATTTGAGTGGTGGTCTGTACAGTACCAGTCTGTGTGGATGTGATTTGGTGGTGGTCTGTACAGTACCAGTCTGTGTGGATGTGATTTGGTGGTGGTCTGTACGGTACCGGTCTGTGGATGTGGATGTGATGTGGATTTGGTGGTGGTCTGTGCAGTACCAGTCTGTGTGGATGTGATTTGAGTGGTGGTCTGTACAGTACAAGTCTGTGTGGATGTGATTTGAGTGGTGGTCTGTACAGTACCAGTGTGTGGATGTGATTTGAGTGGTGGTCTGTACAGTACCAGTCTGTGTGGATGTGATTTGATTTGAGTGGTGGTCTGTACAGTACCAGTCTGTTTGGATGTGATTTGAGTGGTGGTCTGTACAGT
>NW_026283687.1:0-5592 GCF_023373465.1 Oncorhynchus keta
CCCTGTGTATATAGCCAAGTTATTACCTCATACCCCTACACATCGACTCAGTACTGGTACCCTGTGTATATAGCTTGTTATTATTACACATTGTGTATTTATTCCTTATGTTATGAATGTTCTATTTTTCTACTATTTCTAATGTTTTTCTCTAGCATTTCACTGTTACACCTGTTGTTTACTCTCTCTCTGCATTGTTGGGAAGGGCCCGTCAGGAAGCATTTCACTGTTACACCTGTTGTTTACTCTCTCTCTGCATTGCTGGGAAGGGCCCGTCAGGAAGCATTTCACTGTTACACCTGTTGTTTACTCTCTCTCTGCATTGTTGGGAAGGGCCCGTCAGGAAAGCATTTCACTGTTACACCTGTTGTTTACTCTCTCTCTGCATTGCTGGGAAGGGCCCGTCAGGAAGCATTTCACTGTTACACCTGTTGTTTACTCTCTCTCTGCATTGTTGGGAAGGGCCCGTCAGGAAGCATTTCACTGTTACACCTGTTGTTTACTCTCTCTCTGCATTGCTGGGAAGGGCCCGTCAGGAAGCATTTCACTGTTACACCTGTTGTTTACTCTCTCTCTGCATTGCTGGGAAGGGCCCGTCAGGAAGCATTTCACTGTTACACCTGTTGTTTACTCTCTCTCTGCATTGTTGGGAAGGGCCCGTCAGGAAGCATTTCACTGTTACACCTGTTGTTTACTCTCTCTCTGCATTGTTGGGAAGGGCCCGTCAGGAAGCATTTCACTGTTACACCTGTTGTTTACTCTCTCTCTGCATTGTTGGGAAGGGCCCGTCAGGAAGCATTTCACTGTTACACCTGTTGTTTACTCTCTCTCTGCATTGCTGGGAAGGGCCCGTCAGGAAGCATTTCACTGTTACACCTGTTGTTTACTCTCTCTCTGCATTGTTGGGAAGGGCCCGTCAGGAAGCATTTCGCTGTTACACCTGTTGTTTACTCTCTCTCTGCATTGTTGGGAAGGGCCCGTCAGGAAGCATTTCACTGTTACACCTGTTGTTTACTCTCTCTCTGCATTGTTGGGAAGGGCCCGTCAGGAAGCATTTCACTGATAGTCTACATTGTTGTTCTAGTATGGGTATAGGTGTAGTTGTGTTACCTGGTGTGACTAGTGGGGTCTGTGACGCTGGGTTCCAGGGGACCTTGGCAGCTACTGGGATCGTCTCATGTTTGTTGAAGGAGAATGGCTTCTCGGGAGGGTTGTATCCTGGTGGTTTTGAAAACATTCACTGGGTTATAATCTCTCATACCATTTAAAACACTTGGTGGTAACACCATCCACATCCACATCACTACTGACCTGGTGCTCCAGCAAATCCTTTAACAGGTGTGGAGGATGAGTCATCTGATCCTCTCCTGACTGTTACCCTCCTCATGTAGCCTGGTGGACCAGCCTCTCCCACCTCCAGGACCCGACGCGGCTGACTGGGAGGGTTAGAGGGGGGGCTGGGCTGGCGGGGTACCATCGTTAAGAAGGGTTGGTTAGGGTTGGATGGTTGGTTAGGATGGGGTACGAGGATGACAGTGGGCTGGCCTGGCTGATTAGGCTTATGTGGCACCAGGTACAGAGTTGGTTGGTTCGGATGGTGGTGGGTGTTGGGCTGTAGAGGGTTGGCAGGCTGGTGTGGACTGGCTGGCTGTCTGGGGTTGTAGGGTTGCCTGGGGGTCTGGGGGGACGAGTCAAGGGGGGTCCTGTGGGGAATGTGGATCTGGTTAACCCTGGGTCTGGTCTGATCTGGGACAGAACCAGGTCTCACAGCTTCATCTGAGAGAGAGAAACAGGGGAGAGAAAAACAGGGGAGAGAGAAATGGAGAAAGAGAGAAACGGGGAGGCAGAGAGAGAAACAGGGAGGGACAAACAGGGAGAGAGAAACAGGGAGGCAGAGATAGAAACGGGGAGGCAGAGAGAGAAACGGGGAGGCAGAGAGAGAAACAGGGAGGGACAAACAGGGAGAGAGAGAGAGAACAGGGAGGCAGAGATAGAAACAGGGAGGGACAAACAGGGAGAGAAAGAGAGAAACAGGGAGGCAGAGAGAGAGAAACAGGGAGGGACAAACAGGGAGAGAGAGAGAGAGAAACAGGGAGGCAGAGATAGAAACAGGGAGGGACAAACAGGGAGAGAGAGAGAGAAACAGGGAGGGACAAACAGGGAGAGAGAGAGAGAAATGGGGAGGCAGAGAGAGAAACAGGGAGGGACAAACAGGGAGAGAGAGAGAGAAACAGGGAGGGACAAACAGGGAGAGAGAGAGAGAAACGGGGAGGCAGAGAGAGAAACAGGGAGGGACAAACAGGGAGAGAGAGAGAGAAACAGGGAGGCAGAGAGAGAAACAGGGAGGGACAAACAGGGAGAGAGAGAGAAACGGGAGGCAGAGAGAGAAACAGGGAGGGACAAACAGGAAGAGAGAGAGAGAGAAACAGGGAGGCAGAGATAGAAACGGGGAGGCGAGAGAGAGAAACGGGGAGGCAGAGAGAGAAACAGGGAGGGACAAACAGGAGAGAGAGAGAGAAACAGGGAGGCAGAGATAGAAACGGGGAGGCAGAGAGAGAAACGGGGAGGCAGAGAGAGAAACAGGGAGGGACAAACAGGGAGAGAGAGAGAGAAACAGGGAGGCAGAGATAGAAACAGGGAGGGACAAACAGGGAGAGAATGAGAGAAACAGGGAGGCAGAGAGAGAAACAGGGAGGGACAAACAGGGAGAGAGAGAGAAACAGGGAGGCAGAGATAGAAACAGGGAGGGACAAACAGGGAGGAGAGAGAGAGAAACGGGGAGGCAGAGAGAGAAACAGGGAGGGACAAACAGGAGAGAGAGAGAGAAACAGGGAGGGACAAACAGGGAGAGAGAGAGAGAAATGGGGAGGCAGAGAGAGAAACAGGGAGGGACAAACAGGAGAGAGAGAGAGAAACAGGGAGGGACAAACAGGGAGAGAGAAGAGAAACGGGGAGGCAGAGAGAGAAACAGGGAGGGACAAACAGGGAGAGAGAGAGAAACAGGGAGGCAGAGAGAGAAACAGGGAGGGACAAACAGGGAGAAAGAGAGAGAAACGGGGAGGCAGAGAGAGAAACAGGGAGGGACAAACAGGTAGAGAGAGAGAGAAACGGGGAGGCAGAGAGAGAAACAGGGAGGGACAAACAGGGAGAGAGAGAGAGAAACAGGGAGGCAGAGAGAGAAACAGGGAGGGACAAACAGGGAGAGAGAGAGAGAACGGGAGGCAGAGGAGAAACAGGGAGGGACAAACAGGAGAGAGAGAGAGAAACGGGGAGGGAGAGAGAGAAACAGGGAGGGACAAACAGGGAGAGAGAGAGAGAAACGGGGAGGCAGAGAGAGAAACAGGGAGGGACAAACAGGGAGAGAAAGAGAGAAACAGGGAGAGAGAGAGAAACAGGGAGGGACAAACAGGGAGAGAAAGAGAGAAACAGGGAGGCAGAGATTACACAGATCCACAAAGAAGTCGAAAACAAATCCAACTTTGATAAACTCCCATATCTAGTGGGTGAAATACCACAGTGTGACATCACAGCAGCAAGATCTGTGACCTGTTGCCACAAGAAAAGGGCAACCAGTGAAGAACAAACACGATTGTAAATACAACCCATATTTATGCTCTTTTATTTTCCCTTGTGTAATTTAACTGTTTGTACATTGTTACAACACTGATATATATATGACATTTGTAATGTCTTTATTGTTTTGAAACTTCTGTATGTGTAATGTTGACGTTATTTTTTATTGTTTATTTCAGTTTTGTATATTATCTACCTCACTTTGCTTTGGCAATGTTAACATATGCTTCTGATGCCAATAACGCCCCTTGGAATTGAATTGAGAGAAACAGGGAGAGAGAGAGAGAGAAACAGGTAGAGAGAGAGAGAAACAGGAGAGAGAGAGAGAACAGGAGAGAGAAACAGGGAGAGCAGAGAGAGAAACAGGAGGGACAAGAGGGAGAACAGAGAGAGAGAAACGGAGAGAGACGAGGGAGAGAGAGAGAGAGAGAGAAACGGGGAGAGAGAGAGAGAAACAGGAGAGGAGCAGAGAGAGAGAGAGAGAGAGAGAGAGAGAGGCAGAGAGAGAGAGAGAGAGAGAAACAGGGAGAGAGAGAGAGAGAAACTGGGAGAGAGGAGAGAAACGGGGAGAGAGAGGAGAGAGAAACGGAGAGAGAGAGAGAGAGAGAGATGAGAGAGAGAGAGAGAGAGAGAGAGAGAGAGAGACGAGAGAGAGAGAAACGGGGAGAGAGAGAAAGAGAAACGGGAGAGAGAGAGAGAACGGGAGAGAGAGAGAGAAAGAGAAACGGAGAGAGAGAGAGAGAAACGGGGAGAGAGAGAGAGAGAGAGACGAGAGAGAGAGAGAGAGAGAGAGAGAAACGGGGAGAGAGAGAGAGAAACGAGGTGAGAGAGAGACGGGTAGAGAGAGAAACTGGGAGAGAGAGAGAAACGAGAGAGAGAAACAGGGAGAGAGAGAAACAGGAGAGAGAGAGAAACAGGGAGAGAGAGAAACAGGGAGAGAGTGAAGCAGGAGAGAGAGAAACGGAGAGAGAGAGAGAGAGAAACGGGGAGAGAGAGAGAAACGAAGAGAGAGAGAGAGAGAAACGGGGAGAGAGGAGAGAAACGGGGAGAGAGAGAGAAACAGGGAGAGAGAGAGGCCATGGGAGAGAGAGAGGCCATGGGAGAGAGAAACAGAGAGAAACGGGGAGGGAGAGAAACGGGGAGAGAGAGAGACAGATGAGAGAGAAACAGGGAGAGAGAGAAACAGGAGAGAGAGAACGGGGAGAGAGAGAAACGGGAGAGAGAGAGGCCAATGAGAGAGAAACAGGGAGAGAGAAACTGAGAGAGAGAGAGAGGAACGGAGAAAGACAGAGAGATGAGAGAGGCAACGGAGAGAGAGAGAGAGAGGAGAGAAACAGGGAAAGAGAGAGGCAAGGAGAGAGAAACAGGGAGAGAGAAACGGAGAGAGAGAGAGAGAAACGGAGAAAGACAGAGAAATGGAGAGAAACGGAGAGAGAGAGAGAAAAGGAGAGAAACAGAGAGAGAGAGAAACACAGGGATAGAGAGAGAGAAACGGAGAGAGAGAAACACAGGGAGAGAGAGAGAGAAACAGAGAGAGAGAGAGAAACAGAGAGAGAGAGAGAAACAGAGAGAGAGAAACACAGGGAGAGAGAGAGAGAAACAGAGAGAGAGAGAGAAACGGAGAGAGAGAAACACAGGGATAGAGAGAGAGAAACGGAGAGAGAGAAACACAGGGAGAGAGAGAGAGAAACAGAGAGAGAGAGAGAAACAGAGAGAGAGAGAGAAACAGAGAGAGAGAAACACAGGGAGAGAGAGAGAGAAACAGAGAGAGAGAGAAACAGGAAGAGAAAGAGAGAAACAATGAGAAAGAGTTACAGAGATATCGTTTTTTAGTTGGTTTACCATGAGGATGGGTGTTGTTGAGTGAGTATATGTGAAACCATAACAATGCATCATATCTCATAATTAATACCAGTACTTTGGAACACGTGATGGAAAAACAGGGTAACTATAACACGCCTAAGTTGAACAACCTGCTCATAAACACCCAAGCAATACAACTGGAACGGAAGCATACTG
>NW_026283688.1:0-10000 GCF_023373465.1 Oncorhynchus keta
CCTCTGTCACACCCTCCGTCACACCCTCTGTCACACCCTCCGTCACACCCTCTGTCACACCTCTCTGTCACACCTCTCTGTCACACCCTCCGTCACACCTCCGTCACCACCTCTGTCACACCCTCCGTCACACCCTCTGTCACAACCTCCGTGCACACCCTCCGTCACACCTCTCCGTCACCTCTGTCACACCCTCTGTCACACCCCTCCGTCACCCCTCTGTCACACCCTCACGCTGGCTACCGCTGCTCACAGCCTTCCAGTTGATTTTGAAGTCCAGCCGCAGACAGTGCCCTCAGCTTTATGGGCTTGTAGATTGCAGGCAAAAAACAGAAATCTCTTGCCGGTGTCACGCCGTGGTGTTCTTCCACCTCCATGCCGCGAGACCCCATTGCCCTTCCCCATGCGCCCGCTGGGCTTCTCGTATCTGGTAACCTGGATCCTCCAGCCCCCAGTTATTAAAAAAGCGCTTGGCCGATTTTCCTCCTCTCCGTCCGTCTCTACTTCCACCCTCTCTTCTCTCCGCTCTTCCTTCCTTCCTTCCCTCCCTCTCTACTCCATCCTCTCTTCTCTCCGTTCTTCCTTCCTTCCTTCCCTCCCTCTCTACTCTCCATCCCTCTCTTCTCTCCATTCTTCCTTCCTTCCATCCCTCCGTCTCTCACTCTCCATCCCTCTCTTCTCTCCGTTCTTCCTTACTTCCTTCCTATCCCTCTCTAGTTCTTCTCCATCCCTCTCTTACTCTCCATCCCTCTTCTCCGTTCTTCCTTCCTTCCCTCCCTCCGTCTCTACTCTCCATCCCTCTCTTCTCTCGTTCTTCCTTCCTTCCCTCCCTCCTCTCTACTCTCCATCCCTCTCTTCTCTCTGTTCTTCCTTACTTCCTTCCCTCCCTCTCTACTCTCCATCCCTCTCTTCTCTCCGTTCTTCCTTACTTCCTTCCCTCCCTCCCTCTCTACTCTCCATCCCTCTCTTCTCTCCGTTCTTCCTTCCTTCCCTCCCTCCTCTCTACTCTCCATCCCTCTCTTCTCTCCGCTCTTCCTTCCTTATCCCTCCTCTCACTTCCATCCTCTCTCTCTCCGTTTTTCCTTACTCTTCCATCCCTCCGTCTCTACTCTCCATCCCTCTTCTCTCCGTTCTTCCTTCCTTCTCCCTCCTCCGTCTCTACTCTCCATCCCTCTCTTCTCTCCGTTCTTCCTTCCTTCCTCCTTCCTTCTCTACTCTCCATCCCTCTCTTCTCTCCGTTCTTCCTTCCTTCCATCCTCTCCAGTCTCTACTCTCCATCCCTCTCTTCTCTGTCTTTCCTTCCTTCCTACCTCTCTCTACTCATCCCTCTCTTCTCTCCGTTCTTACTGCTTCCTTCCCTCCCTCTACTCTCCATCCTCTCTTTCTCTCCGTTTCCTTCCTTCCCTTCCTCTCTACTCTCCATCCCTCTCTTCTCTCCGTTCTTCCTTCCTTCCTTCCTCCTCCGTCTCTACTCTCCATCCCTCTCTTTCTCTCCTGTTTCTTCCATTCCTTCCCTCCCTCTCTACTCTCCATCCCTCTCTTCTCTCCGTTCTTCCTTTCTCTTTCCTTCCTCCGCTCTCTACTCTCCATCCTCTCTCCTCTCTTCCTGTCCTTCCTTCCTTCCTCCTCCTCTCTACTTCCATCCCTCTCTTCTCTCCGTTCTCTTCCTTCCTTCCCTCCCTCTCTACTCTCCATCCCTTCTTCTCTCCGCTCTTCCTTACTTCCTTCCCTCCCTCTCTACTTCCATCCTCTCTTCTCTCCGTTCTTCCTTCCTTCCCTCCCTCCTCTCTACTCTCCATCCCTCTCTTCTCTCCGTTCTTCCTTCCTTCCTTCCTCCGTCTCTACTCTCCATCCCTCTCTTCTCTCCGTTCTTCCTTCCTTCCTTCTCCTCCGTCTCTCTCTTCTCTGTCTCTACTCTCCATCCCTCCTCTTCTCCGTTCTTCCTTCCTTACATCTTTCCCTCCCTCCGTCTCTACTCTCCATCCCTCTCTTCTCTCCGTTCTTCCTTCCTTACATCCTTCCCTCCGTCTCTACTCTCCATCCCTCTCTTCTCTCCGTTCTTCCTTCCTTCCTTCCCTCCCTCCGTCTCTACTCTCCATCCCTCACTTCTTCCACTGTTATTCTTCACTTCATTCCTCCCTCCTCTCTCTCCATCCCTCTCTTCTCCGTTCTTCTTTACTTCCTTCCCTCCCTCTCTACTCTCCAAAAATCTCTTCTCTCCGTTCTTCCTTCCTTCCCTCCCTCCTCTACTCTCCATCCCTCTCTTCTCTCCGTTCTTCCTTCCTTCCCTCCCTCCGTCTCTACTCTCCATCCATCTCTTCTCTCCGTTCTTCCTTCCTTCCTTCCTCCCTCATTCTCGATCCCTCTCTTCTCTCCGTTCTTCCTTCCTTCCTCCCTCCGTCTCTACTCTCCATCCCTCTCTTCTCTCCGTTCTTCATACTTCCTTCCCTCCTCTCTACTCTCCATCCCTCTCTTCTCTCCGTTCTTCCTTCTTTTTCCCTCCCTCCTCTCTACTCTCCATCCCTCTCTTCTCTCCGTTCTTCCTTACTTCCTTCCCTCCTCCCTCTCCATCCCTCTCTTCTCTCCGTTCTTCCTTCCCTTCCTTCCCTCCTCTCTACTCTGCATCCCTCTCTTCTCTCCGTTCTTCCTTCCTTCCCCTCCCTCCGTCTCTACTCTCCATCCCTCTCTTCTCCTCGTTCTTCCTTCCTTCCGATCCCTCCCACCTCTCTACTCTCCATCCCTCTCTTCTCCTCCGTTCTTTTACTTCCTTCCCTCCCCTCCCTCTACTCTCCATCCCTCTCTTCTCTCCGTTCTTCTTCCTTCCTTCCCTCCCTTCTCTCTCCATCCCTCTCTTCTCTCCGTTCTTCCTTCCTTCCCTCCCCTCCGTCTCTACTCTCCATCCCTCTCTTCTCTCCGTTCTTCCCACTTCTTCCCTCCCTCTCTACTCTCCATCCCTCTCTCTCTCTCCGTTCTTCCTTCCTTCCCTCCCTCCCTCTCTACTCTCCATCCCTCTCTTCTCCTCCGTTCTTCCTTACTTCCTCCTCTACTTTTCCTCTCCATCCCTCTCTTCTCTCCGTTCTTCCTTCCTTCCTCCCTCCTACTATCGATCCCTTTCTTCCGTCTCTACTCTCCCTCCCTCTCTTCTCTCCGTTCTTCCTTCCTTTCCTTCCCTCCTCTCTCCGTTCTTCCATCTTCCTCTCTTCTCTCGATCCTCTCTTCTCCGTTCTTCCTTTCTTCCCTCCCTCCCTCTACTCTCCATCCCTCTCTTCTCTCCATTCTTCCTTCCTTCCTTCCTCCCTCTCCTCTCCATCCCTCTCTTCTCTCCGTTTCTTCCTTCCTTCCCTCTCCTCCTCTCTACTCTCCATCCCTCTCTTCTCTCCGTTCTTCCTTCCTTCCTTCCTCCCTCTCTACTCCATCCCTCTCTTCTCTCTGTTCTTCCTTCCTTCCTTCCCATCCTCTCTTTTCCATCCTTCTCTCCATCCCTCTCTTCTCTCCGTTCTTCCTTCCCTCCCTCCGTCTCTACTCTTCATCCCTCTCTTCTCTCCTGTTCTTCCTCCTCCTTCCATCCCTCCGTTCTCTCTCATCCCTCTCTTCTCTCCGTTTCTTCCTTCCCTCCCTCCGTCTCTACTCTTCATCCCTCTCTTCTCTCCGTTCTTCCTTCCTTCCCTCCCTCCTCTCTACTCTCTCCATCCCTCTCTTCTCTCCGTTCTTCCTTGCTTCTTCCTCCCTCCCTCTCTCTCTCCATCCCTCTCTTCTCTCCGTTCTTCCTTCCTTCTTTCCCTCCCTCTCTATCGCATCTCCCTCTCTTCTCTCCGTTCTTCCTTCCTCCTCCCTCCGTCTCTCTCCATCCCTCTCTTCTCTCCGTTCTTCCATTTCTTCCTCCTCTCCCTCTCCATCCCTCTTTCTCTCCGTTCTTCCTTCCTTCCTCCCTCTTCCTCTCCATCCCTCTCTTCTCTCCGTTCTTCCTTACTTCCTTCCCTCCCTCTCTACTCTCCATCCCTCTCTTCTCCGTTCTTCCTTCCTTCCCTCCCTCCCGTCTCTACTCTCCATCCCTCTCTTCTCTCCGTTCTTCCTTACTTCCTTCCCTCCTCTCGATCCCTCTCTCCTGTTCTTCCTTCCTTCCTCCCTCTTCTCTCCGTTCTTCCTTCTGTTCTTCCCTTCCCTCCCTCTCTCTCTCCATCCTCTCTTCTCTCCGTTCTTCCTTCCTTCCCTCCCTCCCTCTCTACTCTCCATCCTCGATCTTCTCTCCGTTCTTCCTTACTTCCTTCCCTCCCTCCCTCTCTACTCTCCATCCCTCTCTTCTCTCCGTTCTTCCTTCCTTCCTTCCCTCCTCTCTACTCTCCATCCCTCTCTTCTCTCCGTTCTTCCTTCCTTCCCTCCCTCCCTCTCTACTCTCCATCCCTCTCTTTCTCTGTTTGCTCATGGAATTGTTGGGATTTTTTTCTCTCTGCTACTGCCAGCATATAAGGATTTATTACATTCTGTTCTGTTCTATTCTATTATTTTATGTTATATTCTATCATATTCTATCCTATTACACTATGTTTTATTCTGCTCTATTCTATTATGTTCTATTCTGTTCTATTCTATTCTGATGTGTTCTGTTCTGATATGCTGGTCTGTTCTATTCTATTCTATACCGCCACTCTCCCCTTTCCACTCCCTCTCTCCCTCCATCTCTCTCTCTCTCATCTCTCTCTCTCTCCCACCCTCTCTTTCTCACTCCATCTTTCTCTCCTTCTCCATACCCCCCACCCCTCTCTCTCTCTCTGGCATAGCTCTCAATTTACAGTGCAATTACTGTGAGTGTGCTATTTATTAATTTCAGAGTTTACGGAGCATGGCACTATAAATAGAAGAGGATGAGAAGCAAGATGGTTCACCAGCAAGGTCACACCATATCCGGCTTCAGTATTCAACGTTTATCCCCAGGACGTTGGAGAGGCCTTCAATACCGTCCACTAGGGGCAACTATTACCATCTAGTAGGCTGGCAGCTTGCTAGAGTGTTTGTTGACAGGGATAGTGGAAGGCCTTGAACCGTGCTCTCTGTCTCCAAGGATCACCGTTTTAGTCCCAGTGGGTTGAATCACCCCCCCATTGGCTTGCTCAGCTCTGAGGATTGGGATCAATCCCTGTGCTTGGCACTAGTTTATATTGTTTATTTTTTAACCCTACCTACCTTAACCCTCACCTACCTTAACCCTCACCTACCTTAACCTCACCTACCTTAACCCTCACCTACCTTACCCTTCACCTACGGACCCTCGACGGACCCAACCCGACGGACCTTTAGCCTTTATACCTTAGCCATACCTACGATTAACCCTCACCTACCGGACCTTTACTACCTTTAATTTATTTTGACCTTTACCTACCTTAACCCTACTCTGCCTTAACCTGACATACTTTAACCCTTATCTACCTTAACCTCACCTACCTTAATACATCTTCGATTAGTATCTCTTCCACGGGACGGTTGAGCTAACCTACGCTAATGCGATTAGCATTGGGTTGTAAGTAACAAGAACGTTTCCCAGGACATGAACATATCTGATATCGGCAGAAAGCTTAAAGTTTGTTATTCTAACTGCACTGTCCAATTTACTGTCACGCCCTGGTCGAAGTATTTTGTGTTTATCTTTATGTATTAGGTCAGGCCAGAGTGTGGCATGGGGTTTTTGTATTGTGGTGTGTTTTGTCTTGGGGTTTTGGTATATAGTGGGGGCAGCTAGCGTGGGTGATCTAGCAGAGTCTATGGCTGTCTGGAGTGGTTCTCAATCAGAGTCAGGTGTTTATCGTTGTCTCTGATTGGGAACCATATTTAGCAGCCATATTCTTTGGTTGTTTTGTGGGTGATTGTCCTGGTTGTCCTTGTTCCTGGCTGTGTAGTTTTCACTAGTATAGGCTGTTTCGGTTTTCTTTACGTTTATTGTTTTTGTATTGATTCGTGTTTACGTTTTTGTTCATTAAACATGGATCGCAATCCCACGCTGCGTTTTGGTCCGACTCTCCTTCACCACACCTAGAAAAACCGTTACATTTACAGTAACTATTACAGTGAAATAAGACCATGCTATTGTTTGAGAGAGTGCACAATTTTGAACACAAAACATTTTTAATAAACAAATTAGGCACATTAGCGCAGTCTTGATACAACATTTTGAACAGAAATGCCATGGTTCATTGGGTCAATGTAAAACTTTAATACACTGCTGCCTTTGAGTCTCCAACATCTCAAATCCACCTGGGCTGGAATAATACATTATGGCCTTTCTCTTGCATTTCAAAGAACGATTTGGTATTTTCTTTGTATTATCTTTTTACCAGATCTATTGTGTTATATTCTCCCACATTCCATTAACATTTCACAAACTTCAAAGTGTCCTCTTCAAATGGTACTAATAACATGCATATCCTTGCTTCAGGGCCTGAGCTACAGGCAGTTAGATTTGGGTATGTCATTTTTTAGGCTAACATTTTTAAAGAAGGGGGAGGATCCGACCTTAACGCAACCTTAACCCTTACCTACCTTAACCCTTAACCTTCTACCTACCTTAACCCTTACCTTACCTACCATAACATTTACCTACCATAACATTTACCTACCTTAACCCTAACCTACCTTAGTGGGAGGGTTGGGGGTGGGTGATTTGAGAGGTTTCTAATAAAAGCAGCTATGATAATATCAAGATCAAGAAAGTTTGATGTTTGAAAAGTGACACACACAGTATAAATCATTATATGAATAGACACCTCTATGATAAAAATCAAAGGTCCACTTCTCTCTTGTTCTTCAAGATCGTTAAGCCCAGAGACTTATCAAGTAACATTATCCAACACTTTCACACTTCCCACTACAAGTTGTACAGTCTGAGTCCAATTACCTGCTCTCCCTCTGCAGCAAAGGCATTAAGGAATAGTGTCATCTCTGTGAACAGAACAGTGTTGCTCTACATTCTCAGTTTTGATTCAATGTTTTTCCTTCCTTCCTGTGTGTGTTTGTACGTGCATGCAATTGTGCATGTTTGTGTGCATGGTGTGTATTATTATTGTGTTTGTGTGTATATTTTCTATGGTAATCATTTACAGCTGTCAAAACAACAGATACCCAAGTTTTGAAAACAATTCAGTAAGCTAATGAATGCAGACAAATCCTCCGCCAAGGTTTTGTCTTAGACACCTTCTGGTAAACACTTGTCTCACAAAGAAACTAGTATTATCTCCTTCTCTTTCAACTGTCAAGTAATGTCTGCCGGATGCTTTCCCTCTTTGCTAAATGTTCCAACCCCTTGCAAAATTACATTTTATTGCCCTTTGAAACAGTCAGATTTGATTATTTATGACCGATCGAGTTATGAATTTAAAAAAATTGAATTCACAAAGAGTTCAGCTCTCTCTCTCTCTCTCCTCTCTCTCTCCCTCTCTCTCTCTCTTCTCAACCTCTTTCCTCCTCATTTAACTTCTGTGACTTTTTCTTTCTTTCTCTCCTCTCTTTTTCTCCACTCAACATTGTGTGATGCTGTCTCTCTCAACCAAACTTTAGCTGACACACTCAGGTCTTCACAGAGATATGTGAAAGAGGCCAGGAACATGAACTTCAAAATCCATGACCGTCTCCAGTAAAACCTTTAGATCGCACTGAAGAGCATCGCCTTTTTTAAAGTGGATGAAAATATAACAAAATACTGTTGTAGTTGATTCTTTCTTTGTAAATAGAATGACACTTTGTTTACTTAATGTCCTCTGGAGTGTGTAGCTGCACATTCTGACTGGTTACACATCAGCATAATTCTAACCCGTTTAGGCCTAAACGTCCATATATGTCAATTACTATTGTACTCCAGTAAAGGTTCAAGGTCTTATGTATTAGCCATAAACCAGCACAGCCCTGGGTTGTGTATAGACAGGATATTAATCAAATAGGTGCAGTATAGGTATCATGTTGTGCAGTGTAAATCACCAGTATGACCACTGTGCTGTGTTGACTGTGGGTTTGTTGGTGGACACCTCAGGCTCCAAATCCCAATTTAATGGCCTGCAGTATAAGGCTGTATATCTGGGGTGGTAAAATCCTGCCGGAGGTGTGTGTGTGTTTGCTTGTGTTCCGTTGGTCTGTGTGTGTGTGTGTGTGTGTGTGTGTGTGTGTGTGTGTGTGTGTGTGTGTGTGTGTGTGTGTGTGTGTGTGTGTGTGTGTGTGTGTGTGTGTGTGTGTGTGTGTGCTCCTGTCAATGCCTCTTTGTGTGTGTCATATATGTTCTGTAGTGAAGTCGTGGCTGACAGAGGCTCTTCTGATTGAGAGGGAATTATTTTTACAGTCCGGGCAGTGAACTTTACGGAGAGCCTTTCCTCTCCCTGCAGAAACATCATGTTTGTTTTTATCTCCGGAGAGAATGTATTCTGCTGATTCATCGCCTGCTACTCCTGTCACAGCTGAAAGGAACGGATGTTATTTTAATGTATTTGCTTCATCTTTCCTCTGGTATTTAACTCGGCTCTATGTGATGCCACAGGAAAACTATTTGTCCCTCATGGAGGCCAAAGGTGAAATAAGAGATAGAGGAGAGAGAGAGAGAGAGAAGAGAGAGAGAGAGAGAGAGAGAGAGAGAGAGAGAGAGAAGAGAGAGAGAGAGAGAGAGAGAGAGAGAGAGAGAGAGAGAGAGACAGGGAGAGAGAGAGAGAGAGAGAGAGGAGAGAGAGAGAGAGAGAGAGAGAGAGAGACAGGAGAGGAGGAGAGGAGAGAGAGAGAGAGAGGAGAGAGAGAGAGAGAGAGAGAGAGAGAGAGAGAGAGAGGGAGAGAGAGAGAGAGAGAGAGAGAGAGAGAGAGGAGGGAGAGAGAGAGAGAGAGAGAGAGAGAAATAAATATATTCATTGTAATGTTGGTGTTTCATGTTGATTTTTGTTGTCATCTAATCCAAAGTCCTCTATTCAGTTAGATGTAATTGTCAAAGCATATCAGCACAGACATAGAAGCTTATTTTAGTGGAAGAATAATGACTGTTCTCTCCGTGGAAAACAAAACAACATTAGATCAGATTGTAGTTTCTACTACACTATAAAATGATGTATTTACTATACCACACATACAAACGCACACAGGGAGGGCTGTAAAATGATTTTTTCATTATGCAATACACACACAGAGAGGGAAATAATCTGATTTTACTGTAGCATTCAGGGGAGCTAGAGTATAAATGGTGATTTTTATTGTCCAATATATTACAATTACAGTGGCGGAAACAGCCAGAGCGTATCCCTACCACCGTGGACAATCTATTCACACTTATTATGGAAGTTTATGATTTGAGACTGGTCTGACTTGATGTGATCTGAAGTTCATTAAAAATGACATTGAGCAATGATAAAGCACTGGGAGAGAGGAGGACAGAGTGTGCATGGTTGCTTGCATGTGTGAGAGTGTGTGTGTCCTTGTGTCCACCACAGCGCAGGTCATTGCAGCCCCGAGAAGGTCTTTGAGTCAGATGCTATTCTAACTGTGATGGTTCACAGCCTTGTGAAAACCAGGAAGTAAAGGATCATAAGACAGGTAGACTAGAGTGCTGTGCTGAACCATGCAGGTACATTTCAAACTCTCCAAATCCTTTAAGAAGGGTCTTCTCTCAGGACACCGATTCCCACTCCATGTTGAGTCAATAAGATTTCTCTCTCTGTTTGTGCGCAGTCACTGGTTCAGTGGCAATATAAGACAAGACCACTGTGTTTGCTTCCAGTGAGTCTCAAACAGAACTGGGTTCAAATACCATTCAAAATATTTTGTTCTTAGTGTTTTCTTAATCCCCGGCAGTGCTGTGATGGGGGGACTGTGTCACTTGTCTGACTACTCTATTGGTTGATTACACAAGTCAAGCTCAAACTATTTTTTCAAACAGTATTTGAACCGAAGTTTTTATTTGAACCCAGTGTGTCTGCAGGACAGCGTGTGCTCCCACCTCCAGGGAAAGGCAAACAGGACACACCTTCACCTTTTCTCAATCCTCCTG
>NW_026283689.1:0-20000 GCF_023373465.1 Oncorhynchus keta
GGCTAAATGCATCAATTATTACTATAGGGGACTATCCTGGCTAAATGCATCAATTATTACTATAGGGACTATCCTGGCTAAATGCATCAATTATTACTATAGGGGACTATCCTGGCTAAATGCATCATTATTACTATGGGGACTATCCTGGCTAAATGCATCAATTATTACTATAGGGACTATCCTGGCTAAATGCATCAATTATTACTATGGGGACTATCCTGGCTAAATGCATCAATTATTACTATGGGGACTATCCTGGCTAAATGCATCAATTATTACTATAGGGGACTATCCTGGCTAAATGCATCACTATAGGGACTATTACTATGGGGACTATCCTGGCTAAATGCATCAATTATTACTATGGGGACTATCCTGGCTAAATGGGGCTATCCTGGCTAAATGCATTATTACTATGGGGACTATCCTGGCTAAATGCATCAATTATTACTATAGGGGACTATCCTGGCTAAATGCATCAATTATTACTATGGGGACCTGGCTAAATGCATCAATTATTACTGGGGACTATCCTGGCTAAATGGACTATCCTGGCTAAATGCATCAATTATTACTATAGGGGACTATCCTGGCTAAATGCATCAATTATTACTATGGGGACTATCCTGGCTAAATGCATCAATTATTACTATAGGGGACTATCCTGGCTAAATGCATCAATTATTACTATAGGGGACTATCCTGGCTAAATGCATCAATTATTACTATGGGGACTATCCTGGCTAAATGCATCAATTATTACTATAGGGGACTATCCTGGCTAAATGCATCATTATTATTGGGGACTATCCTGGCTAAAGGGGACTATCCTGGCTAAATGCATCAATTATTACTATAGGGGACTATCCTGGCTAAATGCATCAATTATTACTATAGGGGACTATCCTGGCTAAATGCATCAATTATTACTATGGGGACTATCCTGGCTAAATGCATCAATTATTACTATAGGGGACTATCCTGGCTAAATGCATCAATTATTACTATAGGGACTAAATATCAATTATTACTGGGGGGCTAAATGCATCAATTATTACTATAGGGACTATCCTGGCTAAATGCATCAATTATTACTATAGGGGACTATCCTGGCTAAATGCATCAATTATTACTATAGGGGACTATCCTGGCTAAATGCATCAATTATTACTATAGGGGACTATCCTGGCTAAATGCATCAATTATTACTATAGGGGACTATCCTGGCTAAATGCATCAATTATTACTATAGGGGACTATCCTGGCTAAATGCATCAATTATTACTATAGGGGACTATCCTGGCTAAATGCATCAATTATTACTATAGGGACTATCCTGGCTAAATGCATCAATTATTACTATAGGGGACTATCCTGGCTAAATGCATCAATTATTACTATAGGGACTATCCTGGCTAAATGCATCAATTATTACTATAGGGGACTATCCTGGCTAAATGCATCAATTATTACTATAGGGGACTATCCTGGCTAAATGCATCAATTATTACTATGGGGACTATCCTGGCTAAATGCATCAATTATTACTATGGGGACTATCCTGGCTAAATGCATCAATTATTACTATAGGGGACTATCCTGGCTAAATGCATCAATTATTACTATGGGGACTATCCTGGCTAAATGCATCAATTATTACTATGGGGACTAGGGACTATCCTGGCTAAATGCATCAATTATTACTATGGGGGGACTATCCTGGCTAAATGCATCAATTATTACTATAGGGACTATCCTGGCTAAATGCATCAATTATTACTATAGGGGACTATCCTGGCTAAATGCATCAATTATTACTATAGGGGACTATCCTGGCTAAATGCATCAATTATTACTAGGGGGCTAAATGCATCAATTATTACTATAGGGGACTATCCTGGCTAAATGCATCAATTATTACTATAGGGGACTATCCTGGCTAAATGCATCAATTATTACTATGGGGACTATCCTGGCTAAATGGCTAAATGCATCAATTATTACTATAGGGGACTATCCTGGCTAAATGCATCAATTATTACTATAGGGGACTATCCTGGCTAAATGCATCAATTATTACTATGGGGACTATCCTGGCTAAATGCATCAATTATTACTATGGGGACTATCCTGGCTAAATGCATCAATTATTACTATAGGGGACTATCCTGGCTAAATGCATCAATTATTACTATGGGGACTATCCTGGCTAAATGCATCAATTATTACTATAGGGGACTATCCTGGCTAAATGCATCAATTATTACTATGGGGACTATCCTGGCTAAATGCATCAATTATTACTATGGGGACTATCCTGGCTAAATGCATCAATTATTACTATAGGGGACTATCCTGGCTAAATGCATCAATTATTACTATAGGGGACTATCCTGGCTAAATGCATCAATTATTACTATAGGGACTATCCTGGCTAAATGCATCAATTATTACTATATCCTGGCTAAATGGGACTATCCTGGCTAAATGCATCAATTATTACTATAGGGGACTATCCTGGCTAAATGCATCAATTATTACTATAGGGACTATCCTGGCTAAATGCATCAATTATTACTATAGGGGACTATCCTGGCTAAATGCATCAATTATTACTATAGGGGACTATCCTGGCTAAATGCATCAATTATTACTATGGGGACTATCCTGGCTAAATGCATCAATTATTACTATAGGGGACTATCCTGGCTAAATGCATCAATTATTACTATAGGGGACTATCCCTAAATGGCATCAATTATTACTAAATGCATCAATTATTACTATAGGGGACTATCCTGGCTAAATGCATCAATTATTACTATAGGGACTATCCTGGCTAAATGCATCAATTATTACTATAGGGGACTATCCTGGCTAAATGCATCAATTATTACTATAGGGGACTATCCTGGCTAAATGCATCAATTATTACTATAAAGGGACTATCCTGGCTAAATGCATCAATTATTACTATAGGGGACTATCCTGGCTAAATGCATCAATTATTACTATAGGGGACTATCCTGGCTAAATGCATCAATTATTACTATAGGGGACTATCCTGGCTAAATGCATCAATTATTACTATAGGGGACTATCCTGGCTAAATGCATCAATTATTACTATAGGGGACTAAATCATCAATTATTACTAAATGCTAAATCAATTATTACTATAGGGGACTATCCTGGCTAAATGCATCAATTATTACTATAGGGGACTATCCTGGCTAAATGCATCAATTATTACTATAGGGGACTATCCTGGCTAAATGCATCAATTATTACTATAGGGGACTATCCTGGCTAAATGCATCAATCCTGGCTATTACTATAGGGGACTATCCTGGCTAAATGCATCAATTATTACTATAGGGGACTATCCTGGCTAAATGCATCAATTATTACTATAGGGGACTATCCTGGCTAAATGCATCAATTATTACTATAGGGGACTATCCTGGCTAAATGCATCAATTATTACTATAGGGGACTATCCTGGCTAAATGCATCAATTATTACTATAGGGGACTATCCTGGCTAAATGCATCAATTATTACTATAGGGGACTGGCTAAATGCATATTATTACTATAGGGGACTATCCTGGCTAAATGCATCAATTATTACTATAGGGGGGGACTATTATCCTAGGGGCTAAATGCATCAATTATTACTATAGGGGACTATCCTGGCTAAATGCATCAATTATTACTATAGGGGACTATCCTGGCTAAATGCATCAATTATTACTATAGGGGACTATCCTGGCTAAATGCATCAATTATTACTATAGGGGACTATCCTGGCTAAATATTACATCAATCCTTATTACTATATAGGGGACTATCCTGGCTAAATGCATCAACTATTACTATAGGGGACTATCCTGGCTAAATGCATCAATTATTACTATAGGGGACTATCCTGGCTAAATGCATCAATTATTACTATAGGGGACTATCCTGGCTAAATGCATCAATTATTACTATAGGGGGGACTATTACCTAGGGGCCTGGCTAAATGCATCAATTATTACTATAGGGGACTATCCTGGCTAAATGCATCAATTATTACTATAGGGGACTATCCTGGCTAAATGCATCAACTATTACTATAGGGGACTATCCTGGCTAAATGCATCAATTATTACTATAGGGACTATCCTGGCTAAATGCATCAATTATTACTATAGGGGACTATCCTGGCTAAATGCATCAATTATTACTATAGGGACTATCCTGGCTAAATGCATCAATTATTACTATAGGGGACTATCCTGGCTAAATGCATCAATTATTACTATGGGGACTATCCTGGCTAAATGCATCAATTATTACTATAGGGACTATCCTGGCTAAATGCATCAATTATTACTATAGGGGACTATCCTGGCTAAATGCATCAATTATTACTATAGGGGACTATCCTGGCTAAATGCATCACTATAGGGGACTATCCTGGCTAAATGCATCAATTATTACTATAGGGGACTATCCTGGCTAAATGCATCAATTATTACTATAGGGGACTATCCTGGCTAAATGCATCAATTATTACTATAGGGACTATCCTGGCTAAATGCATCAATTATTACTATAGGGGGACTATCCTGGCTAAATGCATCAATTATTACTATAGGGACTATCCTGGCTAAATGCATCAATTATTCAGGGGACTATAAATATCAATTATTATAGGGGACTATCCTGGCTAAATGCATCAATTATTACTATAGGGGACTATCCTGGCTAAATGCATCAATTATTACTATAGGGGACTATCCTGGCTAAATGCATCAATTATTACTATAGGGGACTATCCTGGCTAAATGCATCAATTATTACTATAGGGGACTATCCTGGCTAAATGCATCAATTATTACTATAGGGGACTATCCTGGCTAAATGCATCAATTATTACTATAGGGGACTATCCTGGCTAAATGCATCAATTATTACTATAGGGGACTATCCTGGCTAAATGCATCAATTATTACTATAGGGACTATCCTGGCTAAATGCATCAATTATTACTATAGGGGACTATCCTGGCTAAATGCATCAATTATTACTATAGGGGACTATCCTGGCTAAATGCATCAATTATTACTATAGGGGACTATCCTGGCTAAATGCATCAATTATTACTATGGGGACTATCCCTGGCTAAATGACATCTAAATGCATCAATTAATAGGGGACTATTACAATTATTACTAGGGGACTATCCTGGCTAAATGCATCAATTATTACTATAGGGGACTATCCTGGCTAAATGCATCAATTATTACTATAGGGGACTATCCTGGCTAAATGCATCAATTATTACTATGGGGACTATCCTGGCTAAATGCATCAATTATTACTATCCTGGCTAAATGGGACTATCCTGGCTAAATGCATCAATTATTACTATAGGGGACTATCCTGGCTAAATGCATCAATTATTACTATGGGGACTATCCTGGCTAAATGCTAAATGCATCAATTATTACTATAGGGGACTATCCTGGCTAAATGCATCAATTATTACTATAGGGGACTATCCTGGCTAAATGCATCAATTATTACTATAGGGACTATCCTGGCTAAATGCATCAATTATTACTATAGGGGACTATCCTGGCTAAATGCATCAATTACTATTACTATAAATGCAATTATTCTATGGGGACTATTAAATGCATCAATTATTACTATGGGGACTATCCTGGCTAAATGCATCAATTATTTATTACTAAATGGGGACTATCCTGGCTAAATGCATCAATTATTACTATAGGGGACTATCCTGGCTAAATGCATCAATTATTACTATAGGGGACTATCCTGGCTAAATGCATCAATTATTACTATAGGGGACTATAGGGGACCTGGCTAAATGCATCAATTATTACTATGGGGACTATCCTGGCTAAATGCATCAATTATTACTATAGGGACTATCCTGGCTAAATGCATCAATTATTACTATAGGGGACTATCCTGGCTAAATGCATCAATTATTACTATAGGGGACTATCCTGGCTAAATGCATCAATTATTACTATAGGGACTATCCTGGCTAAATGCATCAATTATTACTATAGGGGACTATCCTGGCTAAATGCATCAATTATTACTATGGGGACTATCCTGGCTAAATGCATCAATTATTACTATAGGGGACTATCCTGGCTAAATGCATCAATTATTACTATAGGGGACTATCCTGGCTAAATGCATCAATTATTACTATAGGGGACTATCCTGGCTAAATGCATCAATTATTACTATGGGGACTATCCTGGCTAAATGCATCAATTATTACTATAGGGGACTATCCTGGCTAAATGCATCAATTATTACTATAGGGGACTATCCTGGCTAAATGCATCAATTATTACTATAGGGGACTATCCTGGCTAAATGCATCAATTATTACTATAGGGGACTATCCTGGCTAAATGCATCAATTATTACTATGGGGGGGACTATCCTGGCTAAATGCATCAATTATTACTATAGGGGACTATCCTGGCTAAATGCATCAATTATTACTATGGGGACTATCCTGGCTAAATGCATCAATTATTACTATAGGGGACTATCCTGGGCATCAATTATTACTATCCTGGCTAAATGCATCAATTATTACTATGGGGACTATCCTGGCTAAATGCATCAATTATTACTATGGGGACTATCCTGGCTAAATGCATCAATTATTACTATAGGGGACTAAATGCATCCTGGCTAAATGCATCAATTATTACTATGGGGGGACTATCCTGGCTAAATGCATCAATTATTACTATAGGGACTATCCTGGCTAAATGCATCAATTATTACTATGGGGACTATCCTGGCTAAATGCATCAATTATTACTATGGGGACTATCCTGGCTAAATGCATCAATTATTACTATAGGGACTATCCTGGCTAAATGCATCAATTATTACTATGGGGACTATCCTGGCTAAATGCATCAATTATTACTATAGGGGGGACTATCCTGGCTAAATGCATCAATTATTACTATAGGGGACTATCCTGGCTAAATGCATCAATTATTACTATAGGGGGGACTATCCTGGCTAAATGCATCAATTATTACTATAGGGGACTATCCTGGCTAAATGCATCAATTATTACTATAGGGGACTATCCTGGCTAAATGCATCAATTATTACTATAGGGACTATCCTGGCTAAATGCATCAATTATTACTATAGGGGACTATCCTGGCTAAATGCATCAATTATTACTATCCTGGCTAAATGCATCAATTATTACTATAGGGGACTATCCTGGCTAAATGCATCAATTATTACTATAGGGGACTATCCTGGCTAAATGCATCAATTATTACTATAGGGGACTATCCTGGCTAAATGCATCAATTATTACTATAGGGGACTATCCTGGCTAAATGCATCAATTATTACTATATCCTGGCTAAATGGGACTATCCTGGCTAAATGCATCAATTATTACTATAGGGGACTATCCTGGCTAAATGCATCAATTATTACTATAGGGGGGACTATCCTGGCTAAATGCATCAATTATTACTATGGGGGGGACTATCCTGGCTAAATGCATCAATTATTACTATAGGGGACTATCCTGGCTAAATGCATCAATTATTACTATAGGGGACTATCCTGGCTAAATGCATCAATTATTACTATAGGGGACTATCCTGGCTAAATGCATCAATTATTACTATGGGGACTATCCTGGCTAAATGCATCAATTATTACTATGGGGACTATCCTGGCTAAATGCATCAATTATTACTATAGGGGACTATCCTGGCTAAATGGGGACATCTAAATGCATATTATTACTGGGGACTATCCTGGCTAAATGCATCAATTATTACTATAGGGGACTATCCTGGCTAAATGCATCAATTATTACTATAGGGGACTATCCTGGCTAAATGCATCAATTATTACTATAGGGACTATCCTGGCTAAATGCATCAATGCATATTACTATGGGGACTATCCTGGCTAAATGCATCAATTATTACTATAGGGGACTATCCTGGCTAAATGCATCAATTATTACTATAGGGGACTATCCTGGCTAAATGCATCAATTATTACTATAGGGGACTATCCTGGCTAAATGCATCAATTATTACTATGGGGACTATCCTGGCTAAATGCATCAATTATTACTATAGGGGACTATCCTGGCTAAATGCATCAATTATTACTATGGGGACTATCCTGGCTAAATGCATCAATTATTACTATGGGGACTATCCTGGCTAAATGCATCAATTATTACTACTAGGGGACTATCCTGGCTAAATGCATCAATTATTACTATGGGGACTATCTAGGCTAAATGCATCAATTATTACTATGGGGACTATCCTGGCTAAATGCATCAATTATTACTATAGGGGACTATCCTGGCTAAATGCATCAATTATTACTATGGGGACTATCCTGGCTAAATGCATCAATTATTACTATAGGGGACTATCCTGGCTAAATGCATCAATTATTACTATAGGGGACTATCCTGGCTAAATGCATCAATTATTACTATAGGGGACTATCCTGGCTAAATGCATCAATTATTACTATAGGGGACTATCCTGGCTAAATGCATCAATTATTACTATAGGGGACTATCCTGGCTAAATGCATCAATTATTACTATGGGGACTATCCTGGCTAAATGCATCAATTATTACTACTATCCTGGGACTATCCTGGCTAAATGCATCAATTATTACTATATCCTGGGGACTATCCTGGCTAAATGCATCAATTATTACTATAGGGACTATCCTGGCTAAATGCATCAATTATTACTATGGGGACTATCCTGGCTAAATGCATCAATTATTACTATGGGAACTAGCCAGGCTAAATGCATCAACTATTACTATAGGGGACTATCCTGGCTAAATGCATCAATTATTACTATGGGGACTAGCCAGGCTAAATGCATCAATTATTACTATAGGGACTATCCTGGCTAAATGCATCAATTATTACTATGGGGACTATCCTGGCTAAATGCATCAATTATTACTATGGGGACTATCCAGGCTAAATGCATCAATTATTACTATGGGGACTATCTAGGCTAAATGCATCAATTATTACTATGGGAACTATCCTGGCTAAATGCATCAATTATTACTATAGGGGACTATCCAGGCTAAATGCATCAATTATTACTATAGGGGACTAGCCAGTAGATTCACATTCACATTCTAGAACTAGAAGGACTCATTTAGAATCTATACCTGTAAGACAAACCACATGCAGTAGATTCACATTCACATTCTAGAACTAGAAGGACTCATTTAGAATCTATACCTGTAAGACAAAACCACATGCAGTAGATTCACATTCACATTCTAGAACTAGAAGGACTCATTTAGAATCTATACCTGTAAGACAAACCACATGCAGTAGATTCACATTCACATTCTAGAACTAGAAGGACTCATTTAGAATCTTTACCTGTAAGACAAACCACATGCAGTAGATTCACATTCACATTCTAGAACTAGAAGGACTCATTTAGAATCTTTACCTGTAAGACAAACCACATGCAGTAGATTCACATTCACATTCTAGAACTAGAAGGACTCATTTAGAATCTTTACCTGTAAGACAAACCACATGCAGTAGATTCACATTCACATTCTAGAACTAGAAGGACTCATTTAGAATCTTTACCTGTAAGACAAACCACATGCAGTAGATTCACATTCACATTCTAGAACTAGAAGGACTCATTTAGAATCTATACCTGTAAGACAAACCACATGCAGTAGATTCACATTCACATTCTAGAACTAGAAGGACTCATTTAGAATCTTTACCTGTAAGACAAACCACATGCAGTAGATTCACATTCACATTCTAGAACTAGAAGGACTCATTTAGAATCTTTACCTGTAAGACAAACCACATGCAGTAGATTCACATTCAGAAGACGGACAACTATTGATATGAAGAACACACATCCTTATCTGATACAAGATACAGTCACCCTCCCTACTCAAACAGTGTGTGTGTGTGTGTGTGTGTGTGTGTGTGTGTGTGTGTGTGTGTGTGTGTGTGTGTGTGTGTGTGTGTGTGTGTGCGTGCGTGCCGTGCGTGCCGTGCGTGCGTGTGTGTACGTACCATTGCTGTCAGTGTTTTTCTGAGGGGTAGCGACACGAAGGAAGATCTGTTGTCTCCAGGAGTGTCTCCGTAGAGACTGTCTCCTACCACACACACTGCTACCGGACTGGACAGGGCTGCTCGTCACTGAAACACACACACACACACATTAATACACACACACACTGCTACCGGACTGGACAGGGCTGCTACGTCACTGAAACACACACACACACACACACACACACACACACACACACACACACACACACACACACACACACACACACACACACACACATTAATACACACACACACACACATTAATACACACACACACGCGCATTAATACACACACGCGCATTAATACACACACACACGCGCATTAATACACACACACACTGCTACCGGACTGGACAGGGCTGCTACGTCACTGAAACACACACACACACACACACTGCTACCGGACTGGACAGGGCTGCTACGTCACTGTAACACACACACATTAATACACACACACACACACACACATTAATACACACACATATACATTAATACACATACACACACACATTAATACACACACACACTGCTACCGGACTGGACAGGGCTGCTACGTCACTGTAAACACACACACACACACATTAATACACACACACACAACCCCCATGTTGGGACACACAACATTAAATACACACCCCATGGTGTGGGGTGTGTGGTGTATTGTGTATGGTGTGGTGTGTGTATGGTGTGGTGTATGGTGTGTGGTGTGTGGTGTATGTGTGTGTGTGTATGGTGTATGGTGTGGTGTATGGTGTGGTGTGTGGTGTGTGGTGTGTGGTGTATGGTGTGGTGTGTGGTGTGTGGTGTATGGTGTATGGTGTGGTGTGTGGTGTATGGTGTATGGTGTGGTGTGTGGTGTGTGGTGTGGTGTGTGGTGTGTGGTGTGTGGTGTATGGTGTGGTGTGTGGTGTATGGTGGGTGGTGTGGTGTATGGTGTATGGTGTATGGTGTGTGGTGTATGGTGGGTGGTGTAGTGTGTGGTGTATGATGTATGGTGTGGTGTATGGTGTGTGGTGTGGTGTATGGTGGGTGGTGTATGGTGGGGTGTGTGGTGTATGGTGTATGGTGTGGTGTATGGTGTGTGGTGTATGGTGGGTGGTGTAGTGTGTGGTGTATGATGTATGGTGTGGTGTATGGTGTGTGGTGTGTGGTGTGGTGTATGGTGTGGTGTATGGTGTGTGGTGTGGTGTATGGTGTGGTGTATGGTGTGTGGTGTGGTGTATGGTGTGGTGTATGGTGTGGTGTGTGGTGTATGGTGTATGGTGTGGTGTATGGTGTGTGGTGTGGTGTATGGTGGGTGGTGTATGGTGTGGTGTGTGGTGTATGATGTATGGTGTGGTGTATGGTGTGTGGTGTGGTGTATGGTGGGTGGTGTATGGTGGGGTGTGTGGTGTATGGTGTATGGTGTGGTGTATGGTGTGTGGTGTATGGTGGGTGGTGTAGTGTGTGGTGTGGTGTATGGTGTGTGGTGTGTGTGGTGTATGGTGTGTGGTGTATGGTGTGGTGTGTGTGGTGTGTGGTGTGGTGTATGGTGTGTCGTGTGTGGTGTGGTGTGTGGTGTATGTTATGGTGTACAGTGTGGTGTAGTGTATGGTGTGTGGTGTATGGTGTGTGGTGTGTGGTGTATGGAAAGTGTGCTGTGGTGTAGTGTGTGTGGTGTGGTATATGGTGTGTGGTGTATGGTGTGTGGTGTATGGTGTGTGGTGTGTTGTGTGTGGTGTATGGTGTGTGGTGTATGTTATGGTGTACAGTGTGGTGTAGTGTGTGGTGTGTGGTGTATGGTGTGTGGTGTGTGGTGTATGGAAAGTGTGCTGTGGTGTAGTGTGTGTGGTGTGGTATATGGTGTGTGGTGTATGGTGTGTGGTGTATAGTGTGTGGTGTATGGTGTGTGGTGTATGTTATGGTGTACAGTGTGGTGTAGTGTGTGGTGTGTGGTGTATGGTGTGTGGTGTGTGGTGTATGGAAAGTGTGCTGTGGTGTAGTGTGTAGTGTATGGTGTGGTATATGGTGTATGGTGTATGGTGTGGTATACCTCCTCTTGTCTAAGTCACAGGTGTGGCTCTCGTGGACAGGAGCGAGGAGTTTGAGGAAGTTGGGAACAGAGGAGGAGGAGCGGAGACGAGCGCGCAGACCTCCCAGAGGACTGACAGAGATGAGAGGAGAGAAGGAGAGAGAGAGGAGGAGAGGAGGGGAGAGAAGGAGAGAGAGAGGAGGAGAGAGAAGGAGAGAGAGAGGAGGAGTAGAGGAGAGAGAGAGGAGGAGAGGAGGGGAGAGAAGGAGAGAGAGAGGAGGAGAGAGAAGGAGAGAGAGAGGAGGAGGAGAGGAGGAGGAGAGAAGGAGAGAGAGAGGAGGAGAGGAGGGGGAGAGAAGGAGAGAGAGAGAGAGGAGGAGAGAGAAGGAGAGAGAGAGGAGGAGTAGAGAAGGAGAGAGAAGGAGAGAGAGAGGAGGAGAGAGAAGGAGAGAGAGAGGAGGAGAGAGAAGGAGAGAGAGAGGAGGAGTAGAGGAGAGAGAAGGAGAGAGAGAGGAGGAGAGAGAAGGAGAGAGAGAGGAGGAGAGAGAAGGAGAGAGAAGGAGAGAGAGAGGAGGAGAGAGAAGGAGAGAGAGGAGGAGGAGAGAGAAGGAGAGGAGGAGAGAGAAGGGAGAGGAGGAGAGAGAAGGAGAGAGAGAGGAGGAGAGAGAAGGAGAGAGAGGGGAGGAGAGAGAAGGAGAGAGAGAGGAGGAGAGGAGGAGAGAGAAGGAGAGAGAGAGGAGGAGAGAGAGAAAGGAGAGAAACATTAAAGATATAGACCGGACAGACAGGAAGTAGCAGGAACAGACACTGAAACACAGTGATAATGACAGACAGGAAGTAGCAGGGACAGACAGGAAGTAGCAGGAACAGACACTGAAACACAGTGATAATGACAGACAGGAAGTAGCAGGGACAGACAGGAAGTAGCAGGGACAGACACTGAAACACAGTGATAATGACAGACAGGAAGTAGCAGGGACAGACAGGAAGTAGCAGGGACAGACACTGAAACACAGTGATAATGACAGACAGGAAGTAGCAGGGACAGACAGGAAGGAGCAGGGACAGACACTGAAACACAGTGATAATGACAGACAGGAAGTAGCAGGGACAGACAGGAAGTAGCAGGGACAGACACTGAAACACAGTGATAATGACAGACAGGAAGTAGCAGGGACAGACACTGAAACACAGTGATAATGACAGACAGGAAGTAGCAGGGACAGACACTGAAACACAGTGATAATGACAGACAGGAAGTAGCAGGGACAGACACTGAAACACAGTGATAATGACAGACAGGAAGTAGCAGGGACAGACACTGAAACACAGTGATAATGACAGACAGGAAGTAGCAGGGACAGACACTGAAACACAGTGATAATGACAGACAGGAAGTAGCAGGGACAGACACTGAAACACAGTGATAATGACAGACAGGAAGTAGCAGGGACAGAAGAAAAAAAGGAGGGGTGAAGGCGCTCACCTTCGTTTGGCCAGGCGACCCCCGAGAGAGGGGGATGAGGGTCGATGAGAGAGAAGAGGAGAGGGGAAGGACAGGAAAGGAAGAGTAGGGTCCGCCTGGAGTCGTCTGGAGAACAGAGAGAGAGAGAGAGAGAGAGAGAGAGAGAGAGAGAGACAGAGAGAGAGAGAGAGAGAGAGAGAGACAGAGAGAGAGAGAGACAGAGAGACAGAGAGAGACAGAGAGAGACAGAGAGAGAGAGAGAGACAGAGACAGAGAGAGAGAGACAGAGAGGCAGAGAGACAGAGAGACAGAGAGACAGAGAGACAGAGAGAGACAGAGAGACAGAGAGACAGAGAGAGAGAGAGAGAGAGAGAGAGAGAGAGAGAGAGAGAGAGAGACAGAGAGAGACAGAGAGAGAGAGAGAGAGAGCAGAGAGGCAGAGAGACAGAGAGACAGAGAGACAGAGAGACAGAGAGACAGAGAGACAGAGAGACAGAGAGAGAGAGGCAGAGAGGCAGAGAGACAGAGAGACAGAGAGACAGAGAGAGGCAGAGAGACAGAGAGACAGAGAGACAGAGAGAGCAGAGAGAGAGAGAGAGACAGAGAGAGAGAGAGAGAGAGAGAGAGAGAGAGAGAGAGAGAGGCAGAGAGACAGAGAGAGAGAGAGAGAGGCAGAGAGACAGAGAGAGAGAGAGAGAGAGAGAGAGACAGAGAGAGAGAGAGGCAGAGAGACAGAGAGACAGAGAGACAGAGAGAGAGACAGAGAGAGAGAGAGAGAGAGAGAGAGAGAGACAGAGAGAGAGAGAATAAGGATGGAAATTCAAAAGAAAAGGAGTGTAGCGGGTGATGGAGGAGAGGGTGTTGATCTTCCTCAGGAGGAACACAACAGGAAGTGTCGTACCTATGACAGGAACTCCGTGTGTGTGTGTGTGTGTTTTGTGGACATGTCAGGAAAGTGCCGAGTGTGTCCCATTCAGGACAACAAGACAGACTAAAACCATCCACACAAATAGAAGGGATGTGAACTATTATTTTAAATGCTTGTTGATCTCACACACACACACACACACACACACACACACACACACACACACACACACACACACACACACACACACACACACACACACACACACACACACACACACACACACACACACACACACACACACACACACACACACACACACACACACCAGCTCTTACTTGCTCTGGTGCGGAGTGTCGGTGCTGACAGAGTAGTGCCGAACCAGTTTGGGCTTGGTGGAGCTGCTGGGTACCTGGGGTGTGTGTGTATACGAGGGGGTGTGGTCAGGGTAGGAAGGGGCGTGATCGTGGTAGGAAGGGGAGTGGCTGAAGGTGCTGGCTCTCCGCCTGAAGCCATGCGACTGGGACAGTGCGTCCCGGGAGGACAGAGACAGGGATGAGAAGGAAGGAGAGACGGAGAGAGGAGAGGTGTCCAGACGTTTCAGGTCCCCTGTCGAGTTGTGAGACCGCAGAGGATTGGAGGAGGGGAGGGGGTCTTCTAGGGAGGGGTCCTGGGGAGGGAGGGAGAAGGAGAGGGAGGGAGATGGAGGGAGGAGATAGAGAGAGAAAGTTGGAGTTAGAGGCAGACAGTTTACACTTTACTGGACAGTTTATTAGGTACACCGTCCCATTCACCATAATGGATGGCTCCTACAGACAGGCATCAAGACATTCAGTTACTGTTCCATCGGACAGTTTATTAGGTACACCGTCCCATTCACCATAATGGAGGACTCCTACAGACAGGCATCAAGACATTCAGTTACTGTTCCATCGGACAGTTTATTAGGTACACCGTCCCATTCACCATAATGGATGGCTCCTACAGACAGGCATCAAGACATTCAGTTACTGTTCCATCGGACAGTTTATTAGGTACACCGTCCCATTCACCATAATGGATGGCTCCTACAGACAGGCATCAAGACATTCAGTTACTGTTCCATCGGACAGTTTATTAGGTACACCGTCCCATTCACCATAATGGATGGCTCCTACAGACAGGCATCAAGACATTCAGTTACTGTTCCATCGGACAGTTTATTAGGTACACCGTCCCATTCACCATAATGGAGGACTCCTACAGACAGGCATCAAGACATTCAGTTACTGTTCCATTGGACTTTAGACTGGGCAACACGTGTGAAACTAAGTGACTCTGAGCGGGGTGTGATGGGCGGGGCCAGGCACGCCGGATTCAGGATGTCAGAAACAGATGCGGATTGGCTATTTACAGCAGACGACCACACCGGGTTCCAGTCCTATCAGCTAACAACAAGAAGAAGTGTCTCCAGTGGGCACGACATCATCAACACTGGACAAATGAGGAGTTGAAAAACCTGTCTGTTGAATCCCGGTTCCTGATGATGCTTGATGCTGTCTGTAACATGGGGACGAAGATCGTACTTTTTGGAGAAATGTCCTCTAGTAGAGTTAGATACCTGTCTAGTAGAGTTAGATACCTGTCCAGTAGAGTTAGATACCTGTCTAGTAGAGTTAGATACCTGTCCAGTAGAGTTAGATACCTGTCCAGTAGAGTTAGATACCTGTCTAGTAGAGTTAGATACCTGTCCAGTAGAGTTAGATACCTGTCCAGTAGAGTTAGATACCTGTCTAGTAGAGTTAGATACCTGTCTAGTAGAGTTAGATACCTGTCTAGTAGAGTTAGATAGATACCTGTCCAGTAGAGTTAGATACCTGTCCAGTAGAGTTAGATACCTGTCTAGTTGAGTTAGATACCTGTCTAGTAGAGTTAGATACCTGTCTAGTAGAGTTAGATACCTGTCTAGTAGAGTTAGATACCTGTCTAGTAGAGTTAGATAGATACCTGTCCAGTAGAGTTAGATACCTGTCCAGTAGAGTTAGATACCTGTCTAGTAGAGTTAGATACCTGTCCAGTAGAGTTAGATAGATACCTGTCTAGTAGAGTTAGATACCTGTCCAGTAGAGTTAGATACCTGTCTAGTAGAGTTAGATACCTGTCCAGTAGAGTTAGATACCTGTCCAGTAGAGTTAGATACCTGTCCAGTAGAGTTAGATACCTGTCCAGTAGAGTTAGATACCTGTCTAGTAGAGTTAGATACCTGTCCAGTAGAGTTAGATACCTGTCCAGTAGAGTTAGATACCTGTCTAGTAGAGTTAGATACCTGTCTAGTAGAGTTAGATACCTGTCCAGTAGAGTTAGATACCTGTCTAGTAGAGTTAGATACCTGTCCAGTAGAGTTAGATACCTGTCCAGTAGAGTTAGATACCTGTCCAGTAGAGTTAGATACCTGTCTAGTAGAGTTAGATACCTGTCCAGTAGAGTTAGATACCTGTCTAGTAGAGTTAGATACCTGTCCAGTAGAGTTAGATACCTGTCCAGTAGAGTTAGATACCTGTCCAGTAGAGTTAGATACCTGTCTAGTAGAGTTAGATACCTGTCCAGTAGAGTTAGATATAGATAGATACCTGTCTAGTAGAGTTAGATATAGATAGATACCTGTCTAGTAGAGTTAGATAGATACCTGTCTAGTAGAGTTAGATATAGATAGATACCTGTCTAGTAGAGTTAGATAGATACCTGTCTAGTAGAGTTAGATACCTGTCTAGTAGAGTTAGATACCAGTCTAGTAGAGTTAGATATAGATACCTGTCTAGTAGAGTTAGATAGATACCTGTCCAGTAGAGTTAGATATAGATAGATACCTGTCCAGTAGAGTTAGATACCTGTCTAGTAGAGTTAGATACCTGTCTAGTAGAGTTAGATACCAGTCTAGTAGAGTTAGATACCTGTCTAGTAGAGTTAGATACCAGTCTAGTAGAGTTAGATACCTGTCTAGTAGAGTTAGATACCTGTCTAGTAGAGTTAGATACCTGTCTAGTAGAGTTAGATACCTGTCTAGTAGAGTTAGATAGATACCTGTCCAGTAGAGTTAGATATAGATAGATACCTGTCCAGTAGAGTTAGATATAGATAGATACCTGTCTAGTTGAGTTAGATACCTGTCTAGTAGAGTTAGATACCTGTCTAGTAGAGTTAGATACCAGTCTAGTAGAGTTAGATACCTGTCCAGTCGAGTTAGATACCTGTCTAGTAGAGTTAGATACCAGTCTAGTAGAGTTAGATATAGATACCTGTCTAGTAGAGTTAGATAGATACCTGTCCAGTCGAGTTAGATATAGATAGATACCTGTCCAGTAGAGTTAGATATAGATAGATACCTGTCTAGTTGAGTTAGATACCTGTCTAGTAGAGTTAGATACCTGTCTAGTAGAGTTAGATACCTGTCTAGTTGAGTTAGATACCTGTCTAGTAGAGTTAGATACCAGTCTAGTAGAGTTAGATATAGATACCTGTCTAGTAGAGTTAGATACCAGTCTAGTAGAGTTAGATACCAGTCTAGTAGAGTTAGATACCAGTCTAGTAGAGTTAGATACCTGTCTAGTTGAGTTAGATACCTGTCTAGTAGAGTTAGATACCTGTCTAGTAGAGTTAGATACCTGTCTAGTAGAGTTAGATACCAGTCTAGTAGAGTTAGATATAGATACCTGTCTAGTAGAGTTAGATATAGATAGATACCTGTCCAGTAGAGTTAGATATAGATAGATACCTGTCCAGTAGAGTTAGATATAGATAGATACCTGTCCAGTAGAGTTAGATATAGATAGATACCTGTCCAGTAGAGTTAGATATAGATAGATACCTGTCCAGTAGAGTTAGATATAGATAGATACCTGTCCAGTAGAGTTAGATATAGATAGATACCTGTCCAGTAGAGTTAGATATAGATAGATACCTGTCCAGTAGAGTTAGATATAGATAGATACCTGTCTAGTAGAGTTAGATATAGATACCTGTTCAGTGGAGTTAGATATAGATAGATACCTGTCTAGTAGAGTTAGATACCTGTCTAGTAGAGTTAGATACCAGTCTAGTAGAGTTAGATACCAGTCTAGTAGAGTTAGATACCTGTCTAGTAGAGTTAGATAGATACCTGTCTAGTAGAGTTAGATATAGATACCTGTTCAGTGGAGTTCAGTGTAGAGTCAGATGAACTGATGTCTCCTTCGCTGTTCTCTCTCTGAGCCCTGGTTTTGCTACTTCCCTGGAGAAACAGAACACACACACACAGATTACACACACACACACACACACAGATTAACACACACACACACACACACACACAGATTAACACACACACACACACACACACACACACACACACACACACACACACACACACACACAGATTAACACACACACACACAGATTAACACACACACACACACACACACACACAGGTTCTCACACATGTTAAAACAGTTACGCACACTTCCCCCTACCTTCCAGACCACTTCCCCCTACCATCCAGACCACTTCCCCTACCTTCCAGACCACTTCCCCCTACAGACCACTTCCCCCTACCTTCCAGACCACTTCCCCCTACCTTCCAGACCACTTCCCCCTACCTTCCAGACCACTTCCCCCTACCTTCCAGACCACTTCCCCCTACCATCCAGACCACTTCCCCCTACCTTCCAGACCACTTCCCCCTACCTTCCAGACCACTTCCCCCTACCTTCCAGACCACTTCCCCCTACCTTCCAGACCACTTCCCCTACCTTCCAGACCACTTCCCCCTACAGACCACTTCCCCCTACCTTCCAGACCACTTCCCCCTACCTTCCAGACCACTTCCCCCTACCTTCCAGACCACTTCCCCCTACAGACCACTTCCCCCTACAGACCACTTCCCCCTACCTTCCAGACCACTTCCCCCTACCTTCCAGACCACTTCCCCCTACCTTCCAGACCACTTCCCCCTACCATCCAGACCACTTCCCCCTACCATCCAGACCACTTCCCCCTACCTTCCAGACCACTTCCCCCTACCTTCCAGACCACTTCCCCCTACCTTCCAGACCACTTCCCCCTACCTTCCAGACCACTTCCCCCTACCTTCCAGACCACTTCCCCCTACCTTCCAGACCACTTCCCCCTACCTTCCAGACCACTTCCCCCTACAGACCACTTCCCCCTACAGTCCACTTCCCCCTACCTTCCAGACCACTTCCCCCTACCTTCCAGACAACTTCCCCATACCTTCCAGACCACTTCTCCCTACAGACCACTTCCCCCTACAGACCACTTCCCCCTACAGTCCACTTCCCCCTACCTTCCAGACCACTTCCCCCTACCTTCCAGACAACTTCCCCATACCTTCCAGACAACTTCTCCCTACAGACCACTTCCCCCTACAGACCACTTCCCCCTACCATCCAGACAACTTCCCCCTACCTTCCAGACCACTTCCCCCT
>NW_026283689.1:25000-35721 GCF_023373465.1 Oncorhynchus keta
CAGACTAGGCCTACAGACAGACAGACAGACAGACAGACAGACAGACAGACAGACAGACAGACAGACAGACTAGGCCTACAGACAGACAGACAGACAGACAGACAGACAGACAGACAGACAGACAGACAGACAGACAGACAGACAGACAGACTAGGCCTACAGACAGACAGACAGACAGACAGACTAGGCCTCCAGACAGACAGTCAGACTAGGCCTACAGACAGACAGACAGACTAGGCCTCCAGACAGACAGACTAGGCCTCCAGACAGACAGACAGACTAGGCCTCCAGACAGACAGACAGACTAGGCCTCCAGACAGACAGACAGACAGACAGACAGACAGACAGACAGACTAGGCCTCCAGACAGACAGACTAGGCCTCCAGACAGACAGACTAGGCCTACAGACAGACAGTCCTAGTTATTGTACCGGTCTGTGATCTGTGTGTTGATGACTCCTCTGTTTCTGTTCATACAGACAGACAGACAGACAGACAGACAGACAGACAGACAGACAGACAGACTAGGCCTACAGACAGACAGTCCTAGTTATTGTACCGGTCTGTGATCTGTGTGTTGATGACTCCTCTGTTTCTGTTCATACAGACTCCTCAAAGACCCCATCACCAGCTCATTCTCCTCCTGGTCACTCTTAGGACTGGCCCTCTACACACACACACACACACACAGAAAGAATCAGCAATATATTTCCCAGTGTGTCAGTTCAGGCACATGTCCAGCAGGTGTCAGTGTAACCTTTCTGAGTCAGACTGATCAACACGCCTCCATTAAACACTACTCTTTAAAACTGTCTCAATAAAACACAATGTCCACTACACTTTAAAACTGTCTCAATAAAGACAGAATGTCCACTAGGCTTTAAACTGTCTCAATAAAACACAATGTCCACTAGGCTTTAAACTGTCTCAATAAAGACAGAATGTCCACTAGGCTTTAGAACAGACCTCAATAAAGACACAATGTTCACTACGCTTTCAAACTGTCTCAATAAAGACAGAATGTCCACTAGGCTTTAAACTGTCTCAATAAATACAGAATGTCCACTACCCTTTAAAACTGTCTCAATAAAACACAATGTCCACTACACTTTAAAACTGTCTCAATAAAGACAGAATGTCCACTAGGCTTTAAACTGTCTCAATAAAACACAATGTCCACTAGGCTTTAAACTGTCTCAATAAAGACAGAATGTCCACTAGGCTTTAGAACAGACCTCAATAAAGACACAATGTTCACTACGCTTTCAAACTGTCTCAATAAAGACAGAATGTCCACTAGGCTTTAAACTGTCTCAATAAATACAGAATGTCCACTACCCTTTAAAACTGTCTCAATAAAGACAGAATGTCCACTACTCTTTCAAACTGTCTCAATAAAGACAGAATGTCCACTAGGCTTTAAAACTGTCTCAATAAAGACAGAATGTCCACTAGGCTTTAAAACTGTCTCAATAAAGACAGAATGTCCACTACGCTTTTAAACTGTCTCAATAAAGACACAATGTTCACTACGCTTTCAAACTGTCTCAATAAAGACAGAATGTCCACTACGCTTTAAACTGTCTCAATAAAGACAGAATGTCCACTAGGCTTTAAACTGTCTCAATAAAACACAATGTCCACTAGGCTTTAAACTGTCTCAATAAATACAGAATTTCCACTACCCTTTAAAACTGTCTCAATAAAGACAGAATGTCCACTACTCTTTCAAACTGTCTCAATAAAGACAGAATGTCCACTAGGCTTTAAAATTGTCTCAATAAAGACAGAATGTCCACTACGCTTTCAAACTGTCACCCACACACACACACCACACCACACCACACAGAGACACACCACACCACACACCACACCACACCACACAGAGACACACCACACCACACCACACCACACACACCACACCACACCACACAGAGACACACCACACCACACACACCACACCACACCACACACACACCACACCACACAGAGACACACCACACACACACCACACCACACAGAGACACACCACACAGAGACACACCACACCACACAGAGACACACCACACAGAGACACACCACACACACACACTAGTACCACAGTGTTCTCGAACACGGCAGCTTGTTCCTGATTGTCCAGTGTGGCCAGATGTTTCTGAAACTCCAGCTTGGCTTTAGACGGGAGGAGACCTGGAGACCACACACACACACACACACACCACACACACACACACACACACACACACACACACACACACACACACACACACACACACACACACACACACACACACACACACCCACACACACACACCACACACACACACACCACACACCACACACACAGAGAGAGACATAGTGAACTTCCCTCCATTGAAACTGAACAGCACCTTATAATAATAATAATAATATATGCCATTTAGCAGACGCTTTTATCCAAAGCGACTTACAGTCATGTGTGCATACATTCTACGTATGGGTGGTCCCGGGGATCGAACCCACTACCCTGGCGTTACAAGCGCCATGCTCTACCAACTGAGCTACAGAAGGACCACCTTGAATGTGTGTGACTGTGAAAGTGTGTTTGACACGGCCGGCAGGACCAGTTTCCTACCTTCTATCCTCTCACACAGCCTGTGCAGCTGCTGCATGGGGCAACTGTCACACTGCTGGCTCCTGGTCCTTACACTCTGCTGCAGGGCGGCCACAGAGAACGCCTGCTTTAAAGTCAACATGATCTCATCCACCTGAGAGAGCAGACAGGAGAGAGACAGACAGGCAGAGAGACAGACAGACAGGCAGAGAGACAGACAGGCAGACAGAGAGACAGACAGGCAGACAGGCAGAGAGACAGACAGACAGAGAGACAGACAGGCAGACAGGCAGAGAGAGAGAGAGACAGACAGACAGACAGAGAGGCAGACAGACAGGCAGAGAGACAGACAGAGAGACAGACAGGCAGACAGACAGACAGACAGACAGGCAGACAGAGAGACAGACAGACAGAGAGGCAGAGAGAGTGATCAGTTCAATCTCTGTCTGTCAGTGTTGAACATCTCTCTGTCTGTCAGTGTTGAACATCTCTCTGTCTGTCAGTGTTGAACATCTCTCTGTCTGTCTGTCAGTGTTGAACAACTCTCTGTCTGTCTGTCAGTGTTGAACATCTCTCTGTCTGTCTGTCAGTGTTGAACATCTCTCTGTCTGTCAGTGTTGAACATCTCTCTGTCTGTCAGTGTTGAACATCTCTCTGTCTGTCAGTGTTGAACATCTCTCTGTCTGTCTGTCAGTGTTGAACATCTCTCTGTCTGTCTGTCAGTGTTGAACATCTCTCTGTCTGTCTGTCAGTGTTGAACATCTCTCTGTCTGTCTGTCAGTGTTGAACATCTCTCTGTCTGTCTGTCAGTGTTGAACATCTCTCTGTCTGTCTGTCAGTGTTGAACATCTCTCTGTCTGTCAGTGTTGAACATCTCTCTGTCTGTCAGTGTTGAACATCTCTCTGTCTGTCAGTGTTGAACATCTCTCTGTCTGTCAGTGTTGAACATCTCTGTCTGTCTGTCAGTGTTGAACATCTCTCTGTCTGTCTGTCAGTGTTGAACATCTCTCTGTCTGTCTGTCAGTGTTGAACATCTCTCTGTCTGTCTGTCAGTGTTGAACATCTCTCTGTCTGTCAGTGTTGAACATCTCTCTGTCTGTCTGTCAGTGTTGAACATCTCTGTCTGTCTGTCAGTGTTGAACATCTCTGTCTGTCTGTCAGTGTTGAACATCTCTGTCTGTCTGTCAGTGTTGAACATCTCTCTGTCTGTCTGTCAGTGTTGAACATCTCTCTCTCTGTCTGTCAGTGTTGAACATCTCTCTGTCTGTCTGTCAGTGTTGAACATCTCTCTGTCTGTCTGTCAGTGTTGAACATCTCTCTGTCTGTCAGTGTTGAACATCTCTCTGTCTGTCAGTGTTGAACATCTCTGTCTGTCTGTCAGTGTTGAACATCTCTCTGTCTGTCAGTGTTGAACATCTCTCTGTCTGTCAGTGTTGAACATCTCTCTCTCTGTCTGTCAGTGTTGAACATCTCTCTCTCTGTCTGTCAGTGTTGAACATCTCTCTGTCTGTCTGTCAGTGTTGAACATCTCTCTGTCTGTCTGTCAGTGTTGAACATCTCTCTGTCTGTCTGTCAGTGTTGAACATCTCTCTGTCTGTCTGTCAGTGTTGAACATCTCTCTGTCTGTCTGTCAGTGTTGAACATCTCTCTGTCTGTCTGTCAGTGTTGAACATCTCTCTGTCTGTCTGTCAGTGTTGAACATCTCTCTGTCTGTCTGTCAGTGTTGAACATCTCTCTGTCTGTCTGTCAGTGTTGAACATCTCTCTGTCTGTCTGTCAGTGTTGAACATCTCTCTGTCTGTCTGTCAGTGTTGAACATCTCTCTGTCTGTCTGTCAGTGTTGAACATCTCTCTGTCTGTCTGTCAGTGTTGAACATCTCTCTGTCTGTCTGTCAGTGTTGAACATCTCTCTGTCTGTCTGTCAGTGTTGAACATCTCTCTGTCTGTCAGTGTTGAACAACTCTCTGTCTGTCTGTCAGTGTTGAACATCTCTCTCTCTGTCTGTCAGTGTTGAACATCTCTCTGTCTGTCTGTCAGTGTTGAACATCTCTCTCTCTGTCTGTCAGTGTTGAACATCTCTCTCTCTGTCTGTCAGTGTTGAACATCTCTCTGTCTGTCAGTGTTGAACATATCTGTCTGTCAGTGTTGAACATCTCTGTCTGTCAGTGTTGAACATCTCTCTGTCTGTCTGTCAGTGTTGAACATCTCTCTGTCTGTCTGTCAGTGTTGAACATCTCTCTGTCTGTCTGTCAGTGTTGAACATCTCTCTGTCTGTCTGTCAGTGTTGAACATCTCTCTGTCTGTCTGTCAGTGTTGAACATCTCTCTGTCTGTCTGTCAGTGTTGAACATCTCTCTGTCTGTCTGTCAGTGTTGAACATCTCTCTGTCTGTCTGTCAGTGTTGAACATCTCTCTGTCTGTCTGTCAGTGTTGAACATCTCTCTGTCTGTCTGTCAGTGTTGAACATCTCTCTGTCTGTCTGTCAGTGTTGAACATCTCTGTCTGTCTGTCAGTGTTGAACATCTCTCTGTCTGTCAGTGTTGAACAACTCTCTGTCTGTCTGTCAGTGTTGAACATCTCTCTGTCTGTCAGTGTTGAACAACTCTCTGTCTGTCTGTCAGTGTTGAACATCTCTCTGTCTGTCTGTCAGTGTTGAACATCTCTCTGTCTGTCTGTCAGTGTTGAACATCTCTCTGTCTGTCAGTCAGTTGAACATCTCTCTGTCTGTGTCAGTGTTGAACATCTCTCTGTCTGTCAGTGTCATCTCTCTGTGTTGAACATCTCTCTGTCTGTCAGTGTTGAACATCTCTCTGTCAGTCAGTGTTGAACATCTCTCTCTGTCTGTCTGTCATCTCTCTGTCTGAACATCTCTCTCTCTGTCTGTCAGTGTTGAACATCTCTCTGTCTGTCAGTGTTGAACATCTCTCTCTCTGTCTGTCAGTGTTGAACATCTCTCTCTCTGTCTGTCAGTGTTGAACATCTCTCTGTCTGTCAGTGTTGAACATCTGTCTGTCTGTCAGTGTTGAACATCTGTCTGTCTGTCAGTGTTGAACATCTGTCTGTCTGTCAGTGTTGAACATCTGTCTGTCTGTCAGTGTTGAACATCTGTCTGTCTGTCAGTGTTGAACATCTCTCTGTCTGTCAGTGTTGAACATCTCTCTGTCTGTCAGTGTTGAACATCTCTCGGTCTGTCAGTGTTGAACATCTCTCTGTCTGTCAGTGTTGAACATCTCTCTGTCCGTCTTACCAGGGATTCATCAGTACACTGGAAGACATAGCAGACGAACGTACAGCTCCCTCCTTCTACTGTCTCTCTACAGATGAACCCAAAGTGATCCACATGATGAATACCCTGGAGAGAGAGAGAGAGAGAGGGAGAGAGAGAGACAGAGAGAGACAGAGAGAGACAGAGAGAGAGAGAGAGAGAGAGACAGACAGAGAGAGACAGAGACAGAGAGAGACAGAGACAGAGAGAGACAGAGAGAGAGAGAGAGAGAGAGAGACACAGAGAGAGAGAGAGAGAGAGAGAGAGAGAGAGAGAGAGAGAGAGAGAGAGAGAGAGAGAGAGAGAGAGAGACAGAGAGAGAGACAGAGAGAGAGACAGAGAGAGAGACAGAGAGAGAGACAACAAAGAGATTAGAGAGAGAAGCATGGTGGGTCACAATGTAAAACAAGGTAACATTAAACACGTCGTCTCTAGGTCACGACTCACCATCCAGAAGGGGGTCGGAGACATCCAACTAACGTCCCGACATGCTAACGGTCGGAGACATCCAACTAACGTCCCGACATGCTAACGGACTGACACATCCAACTAACGTCCCGACATGCTAACGGACTGACACATCCAACTAACGTCCCGACATGCTAACGGTCGGAGACATCCAACTAACGTCCCGACATGCTAACGGACGACACATCAACTAACGTCCCGACATGCTAACGGTCGGAGACATCAACTAACGCCCCGACATGCTAACGGTCGGAGACATCCAACTAACGCCCCGACATGCTAACGGATGACACATCCAACTAACGCCCCGACATGCTAACGGACGGAGACATCAACTAACGTCCCGACATGCTAACGGTCGGAGACATCAACTAACGTCCCGACATGCTAACGGTCGGAGACATCCAACTAACGTCCCGACATGCTAACGGTCGGAGACATCAACTAACGTCCCGACATGCTAACGGACTGACACATCCAACTAACGTCCCGACATGCTAACGGTCGGAGACATCCAACTAACGTCCCGACATGCTAACGGACGGAGACATCCAACTAACGTCCCGACATGCTAACGGTCGGAGACATCCAACTAACGTCCCGACATGCTAACGGTCGGAGACATCCAACTAACGTCCCGACATGCTAACGGTCGGAGACATCCAACTAACGTCCCGACATGCTAACGGACGACACATCCAACTAACGTCCCGACATGCTAACGGTCGGAGACATCCAACTAACGCCCGACATGCTAACGGACGACACATCCAACTAACGCCCCGACATGCTAACGGACGACACATCCAACTAACGTCCCGACATGCTAAGAGTCGGAGACATCCAACTAACGTCCCGACATGCTAACGGACTGTGACACATCCAACTAACGTCCCGACATGCTAACGGTCGGAGACATCAACTAACGCCCCGACATGCTAACGGTCGGAGACATCCAACTAACGACCCCGACATGCTAACGGACGGACACATCCAACTAACGTCCCGACATGCTAACGGACGGAGACATCCAACTAACGTCCCGACATGCTAACGGACGGAGACATCCAACTAACGTCCCGACATGCTAACGGTCGGAGACATCCAACTAACGTCCCGACATGCTAACGGTCGGAGACATCCAACTAACGTCCCGACATGCTAACGGACGGAGACATCCAACTAACGTCCCGACATGCTAACGGTCGGAGACATCCAACTAACGTCCCGACATGCTAACGGACGACACATCCAACTAACGTCCCGACATGCTAAGGGTCGGAGACATCCAACTAACGTCCCGACATGCTAACGGGAGCGGAGACATCAACTAACGTCCCGACATGCTAACGGACTGACACATCCAACTAACGTCCCGACATGCTAACGGTCGGAGACATCCAACTAACGTCCCGACATGCTAACGGACGACACATGCAACAACGTCCCGACATGCTAACGGTCGGAGACATCCAACTAACGTCCCGACATGCTAACGGTCGGAGACATCCAACTAACGTCCCGACATGCTAACGTCCCGACATGCTAACGGTCGGAGACATCCAACTAACGTCCCGACATGCTAACGGTCGGAGACATCCAACTAACGTCCCGACATGCTAACGGTCGGAGACATCAACTAACGTCCCGACATGCTAACGGTCGGAGACATCAACTAACGTCCCGATATGCTAACGGACGGAGACATCCAACTAACGTCCCGACATGCTAACGGACAGTATGACACAGCAACTAACGTCCCGACATGCTAACGGTCGGAGACATCAACTAACGCCCCGACATGCTAATGGACGACACATCCAACTAACGTCCCGACATGCTAACGGTCGGAGACATCAACTAACGTCCCGACATGCTAAAGGAGACATATGTAAAACGTCCCGACATGCTAACGGTCGGAGACATGTAAAACGCCCCGACATGTAACGGTCGGAGACATCCAACTAACGTCCCGACATGCTAACGGACGGAGACATCCAACTAACGTCCCGACATGCTAACGGACGACACATCCAACTAACGTCCCGACATGCTAGTATGTAAAGGAGACATAAATGAGCTAACGTCCCGACATGCTATGGTCGGAGACATCCAACTAACGTCCCGACATGCTAACGGACACACATGTCAACTAACGTCCCGACATGCTAAAGGTCGGAGACACATCCATAAATTTGCCCCTCCCATTGCATTGTGGGGGACAAAGAGAACACACACACACTGAACACACACACGCGTACCTGTGAGCAGAAAGATATTTCTCTGAAGCTCTTCTCTATGGCAACCTTCTTAGTGTCTGGACTGACCAGGAAGATCTGAGACCGACCCACCTGGAAACACACACAGATATAGAAACAACCTTCTTAGTGTCTGGACTGACCAGGAAGATCTGAGACCGACCCACCTGGAAACACACACAGATATAGAAACAACCTTCTTAGTGACTGTCTGTAAAGGAGCAGCGTGTAAAGGAGCAGCGTGTAAAGGAGGAGCATGTAAAGGAGCAGTATGTAAAGGAGCAGCATGTAAAGGAGCAGCGTGTAAAGGAGCAGCATGTAAAGGAGGAGCATGTAAAGGAGGAGCATGTAAAGGAGCAGTATGTAAAGGAGCAGCATGTAAAGGAGCAGCATGTAAAGGAGCAGCATGTAAAGGAGCAGCATGTAAAGGAGCAGCATGTAAAGGAGCAGCATGTAAAGGAGCAGCATGTAAAGGGGCAGCATGTAAAGGAGCAGCATGTAAAGGGGCAGCATGTAAAGGGGCAGCATGTAAAGGAGCAGCATGTAAAGGAGCAGCATGTAAAGGAGCAGCATGTAAAGGAGGAGCATGTAAAGGAGCAGCATGTAAAGGAGCAGTATGTAAAAGGAGCAGCAGCATGTAAAGGAGCAGCATGTAAAGGAGCAGCATGTAAAGGAGCAGCATGTAAAGGAGCAGCATGTAAAGGAGCAGCATGTAAAGGAGCAGCATGTAAAGGGGCAGCAGCATGTAAAGGAGCAGCATGTAAAGGAGCAGCAGCATGTAAAGGAGCAGCATGTAAAGGAGCAGCAGCATGTAAAGGAGCAGCATGTAAAGGAGCAGCATGTAAAGGAGCAGCAGCATGTAAAGGAGCAGCATGTAAAGGAGCAGTATGTAAAAGGAGCAGTATGTAAAGGAGCAGCATGTATGTAAAGGAGCAGCATGTAAAGGAGCAGTATGTAAAGGAGCAGCATGTAAAGGAGGCAGCATGTAAAGGAGCAGCAGTATGTAAAGGAGCAGCATGTAAAGGAGCAGCATGTAAAGGGCAGCATGTAAAGGAGCAGCATGTAAAGGAGCAGCATGTAAAGGAGCAGCATGTAAAGGAGCAGCATGTAAAGGAGCAGTATGTAAAGGAGCAGCATGTAAAAGGAGCAGAATGTAAAGGAGCAGCATGTAAAGGAGCAGCATGTAAAGGAGCAGCATGTAAAGGAGCAGCATGTAAAGGGGCAGCATGTAAAGGAGCAGCATGTAAAGGAGCAGCATGTAGCAGCATGTAAAGGAGCAGCATGTAAAGGAGCAGCATGTAAAGGAGCAGTATGTAAGCATGTAAAGGAGCAGCATGTAAAGGAGCAGCATGTAAAGGAGCAGCATGTAAAGGAGCAGCATGTAAAGGAGCAGCATGTAAAGGAGCAGCATGTGTAAAGGAGCAGCATGTAAAGGAGCAGCATGTAAAGGAGCAGCATGTAAAGGAGCAGCATGTAAAGGAGCAGCATGTAAAGGAGCAGCATGTAAAGGAGCAGCATGTAAAGGAGCAGCATGTAAAGGAGCAGCATGTAAAGGAGCAGCATGTAAAGGAGCAGCATGTAAAGGAGCAGCATGTAAAGGAGCAGCATGTAAAGGAGCAGCATGTGTAAAGGAGCAGCATGTAAAGGAGCAGCATGTAAAGGAGCAGCATGTAAAGGAGCAGCATGTAAAGGAGCAGTATGTAAAGGAGCAGCATGTAAAGGGCAGCATGTAAAGCAGCATGTAAAGGAGCAGCATGTAAAGGAGCAGCATGTAAAGGAGCAGTATGTAAAGGCAGCAGCATGTAAAGGAGCAGCATGTAAAGGAGCAGTATGTAAAGGAGCAGCAGCATGTAAAAGGAGCAGCATGTAAAGGAGCAGCATGTAAAGGAGCAGCATGTAAAGGAGCAGCAGCATGTAAAGGAGCAGCATGTAAAGGAGCAGCATGTAAAGGAGCAGTATGTAAAGGAGCAGCATGTAAAGGAGCAGCATGTAAAGGAGCAGCATGTAAAGGAGCAGCATGTAAAGGAGCAGCATGTAAAGGAGCAGCATGTAAAGGAGCAGCATGTAAAGGAGCAGCATGTAAAGGAGCAGCATGTAAAGGAGCAGCATGTAAAGGAGCAGCATGTAAAGGAGCAGTATG
>NW_026283690.1:0-3582 GCF_023373465.1 Oncorhynchus keta
AGCTGTTGCAACCAAACAACGATATGAGGGGGAAAAGTCACTCCCTCACCCACTACTCCAATGACATGACATCCTCCCATCAGCTAGCTACCTAACATTAGATTCTGTGTTTTTAGGTTGTTAAATAAATAGCTAGCTATATAAATAGATACGTTAACCCAGGGGTGTCAAACTCAATCAGTGCACAGGCTTTATTGGGGGGGTAACAGCAAATTTGTTTTTACAACAAAAAAAAATCAGCTGCGACCCAAAGTGACCATTGTTCTATTCAAAATAATATGGCTCATTATAATGTTAATTTATGTACATAGGATACTGTATATAGCATTTTAACATTTTAACTAGTGATGAACCGATATGACAATTTTGGCTGATACCGATATCCAATATTTTCCTTGCCCCCAACAAAAACGACACCGATAACCTATTTATTTAAAAATGTTGCATTCTTTTAAGCATTCTAGCGCAGTTAAATATTTAACACACACACACACGGACGCAGCGGTCTAAGGCACTGCATCTCAGTGCAAGAGACGTTACTGCAGCCCCTGGTTCGAATCCAGGCGGTATCTTATCTGACCATAGTTGGGAATCCCATAGAGCGCACAATTGTCTCAGCGTTGTCCGGGCCACCATTTGTTAATACGATTTGTTTTTAACTGACTTGCCTAGTTAAAGGTTACTCACACACCACACTGACCAACAAGTTATTTTGTTGGCAGTTAAGTATGTCCCCATTACCTGCAAAACATCATCAAAACCTATTTCTTTCACTTACTGGTTGTGCTGTTTTGTTGTTAATTCGTTTTGTTGTTAATTCGTTCAGTTGTTTCATTCTGAACCAGGCTTTCTATGGAATGCCGTTTGGGTCTTTACATGTTTTTTTATTTTTTTATTTCACCATAATTTAACCAGGTAGGCTAGTTGAGAACAAGTTCTCATTTGCAACTGCGACCTGGCCAAGATAAAGCAAAGCAGTTGTTCGACACACAACACAGAGTTACACATGGAGTAAACAAACATACAGTCAATAATACAGTAGAAAAGGTCTATCTATATACAGTATGTGCAAATGAGGTAGGATTAGAGAGGTAAGGCAATAAATAGGCCATGGTGGTGAAGTAATTACAATATAGCAATTAAACACTGGAATGGTAGATGAGCAGAAGATGAATGTGCAGGTAGAGATACTGGGGTGCAAAGGAGCAAGACAGATAAATACAGTATGGGATGAGGGAGTTGAATGGGCTATTTACAGATGGGCTATGTACATGTTCAGTGATCTGCAAGCTAGAGGTCGACCGATTATGATTTTCAATACCGATTATTGGAGGACAAAAAAGCCGATACTGATTAATCGGCCTATTTAAAAATACCTTCTTTTTTTATAATAATAATAATAATTGTTTAAAAATTCTAATGACAATTACAAAAAATACTGAACTATATATATTTGAACTTAATATAATACATACATAAAATAAATTTAGCCTCAAATAAATAATGAAACATTTTCAATTTGGTTTAAATAATGCAAAAACAAAGTGTTGGAGAAGAAGGTAAAAGTGCAATATGTGCCATGTAAGAAAGCTAACATTTAAGTTCCTTGCTCAGAGCATGAGAACATATGAAAGCTGGTGGTTCCTTTTAACATGAGTTTTCAATATTCCCAGGTAAAAAGTTTAGGTTGTATTTATTATAGGACTATTTCCCTCTATACCATTTGTGTTTCATTAACCTTTGACTATTGGATGTTCTTATAGGCACTTTAGTATTGCCAGTGTACAGTATAGCTTCTGTACCTTTCCTCGCTCGAACCAGGAACACAACAGCCACCCTCGAAGACCTTAGAAAGGCAGGGTAGGATAGATATAGGTCTGTAGCAGTTTGGGTGTAGAATGTCTCTCCCTTTGAAGAGGGGGATGACCACGGCAGCTTTCCAAACTTTGGGAATCTCATGAGATACGAAAGAGGTTGAACAGGTTGTCTAGCCTGTTCAATTGTCCAGATTGTCTAGCCTGGCTGATTTGTTGGGGTCCAGATTTTGCAGCTTTTACAGAACATCAGCTATCTGGATTTGGGTGAATGAGAAGTGGGGAGGCTTGGGCGAGTTGCTGTGGGGGGTGGAGGGCTGTTGACCGGGGTAGGGGTAGCCAGGTGGAAAGCATGGCCAGCCGTAAAAATGCTTATTGAAATTGTCAATTATGGTGGATTTATCGGTGGTGACAGTGTTTCCTAGCCTCAGTGCAGTGGGCAGCTGGTAGGATGTGCTCCTATTCTCCATGGACTTTACAGTTTCCCAGAATTATTTTGAGTTTGTTCTACAGGATGCAAATTTCTGCTTGAAAAAGCTAGCCTTAGCTTTCCTAACTGCCTGTGTATATTGGTTCCTAACTTCCCTGAAAAGCTGCATATCACGGGGGCTATTTGATGCTAATGCAGAATGCCACAGGGTGTTTTTTTGCTGGTCAAGATCAGTCAGGTCTGGAGAGACCCAAGGGCTATATCTGTTCCTGGTTCAAACATTTTTGAATGGGGAATACGTATATAAGATGGTGAGGAAAACACTTGAAGAATAACCAGGGCAATATCCTTCCAGGATACCCGGGCCAGGTCAATTAGAAAGGCCTGCTCGCTGAAGTGTTTTGGGGAGCGTTTGACAGTGATGAGGGGTGGCCGTTTGACCACAGACCCATTACGGATGCAGGTAATGAGGCAGTGATCGCTGAGATCTTGGTTGAAAACAGCAGAAGTGTATTTGGAGGGTAGGATCATATCTATGAGGGTGGCCGTGTTTTACGGATTTGGGGTTGTACCTGGTAGGTTCATTGATAATTTGTGTGAGATTGAGGGCATCAAGCTTAGATTGTAGGATGGCATGTCCCAGTTTAGGTCACCTAGCAGCACGAGCCCTGAAGATAGATGGGGGGGGTCAATTCACATATGAAGGGCACAGCTGGGGGTTAGAGGGTGGTCTATAGCAAGCGGCAATGGTGAGAGACTTGTTTCTGGAAAGGTGGATTTTTAAAAGTAGAAGCTTGAATTGTTTGTCTACAGACCTGGATAGTATAAGACAAAACTCTGCAGGCTATCTCTGCAGTAGATTGCAACACCGCCCCCTTTGGCAGTTCTCTCTTATCTGAAAATGTTATAGTTAGGGATGGAAATTTCAGGAGTTTTGGTGGTCTTCCTGAGCCAGGATTCAGACAAGGCTAGGACATCTGGGTTGGCAGAGTGTGCTAAAGCAGTGAATAAAACAAACTTAGGGAGGAGGCTTCTAATGTTAACATGCATGAAACCAAGGCTTTTACGGTTACAGAAGTCAACAAATGAGAGCACCTGGGGAGTAGGAGTGGAGCTCGGCACTGCAGGGCCTGGTTTAACCTCAACCTACTCCTCATCTGGTGATGTAGAGGGTACGGCTAAAGGCTATCAGAATTGGTCGTCTAGTACGCCCGGGACAGAGAGTAAAAGGAGTAGGTTTATGGGTGCCAAAAAATAGATTCAAGGCATAATGTACAGACAAAGGTATAGTAGGATGTGAGTACATTGGAGGTGAACCTAGGCATTGAGTAATGATGA
>NW_026283691.1:0-9648 GCF_023373465.1 Oncorhynchus keta
AATACACTGGGGAAAACAAGTGACACCTGGAGGAGGTGGAGACAATAACAAGGACAGGTGAATCTGATCAGGGAAGTTTTTGGGAACTGAAAAGTAACTTGACACTGTTGATCGATCTACGCAAATCTGGATGAAAATGTAATTGACAGAAGAGAGTGTACTGCAGAAATGCATCATAATGTACATTTACATTTACATTTAAGTCATTTAGCAGATGCTCTTATCCAGAGCGACTTACAAATTGGTGCATTCACCTTATGACATCCAGCGGAACAGCCACTTTACAATAGTGCATCTAAATCTTTTAAGGGGGGTGAGAAGGATTACTTTATCCTATCCTAGGTATTCCTTAAAGAGGTGGGGTTTCAGGTGTCTCCGGAAGGTGGTGATTGACTCCGCTGTCCTGGCGTCGTGAGGGAGTTTGGGAACTTGGGAAGGTTGAACACCAGATGGGCTGCGGCGTTCTGGATGAGTTGTAGGGGTTTAATGGCACAGGCAGGGAGCCCAGCCAACAGCGAGTTGCAGTAATCCAGACGGGAGATGACAAGTGCCTGGATTAGGACCTGCGCCGCTTCCTGTGTGAGGCAGGGTCGTACTCTGCGGATGTTGTAGAGCATGAACCTACAGGAACGGGCCACCACCTTGATGTTAGTTGAGAACGACAGGGTGTTGTCAGGATCACGCCAAGGTTCTTAGCGCTCTGGGAGGAGGACACAATGGAGTTGTCAACCGTGATGGCGAGATCATGGAACGGGCAGTCCTTCCCGGGAGGAAGAGCAGCTCCGTCTTGCCGAGGTTCAGCTTGAGGTGGTGATCCGTCATCACACTGATATGTCTGCCAGACATGCAGTGATGCGATTCGCCACCTGGTCATCAGAAGGGGAAAGGAAGATTAATTGTGTGTCGTCTGCATAGCAATGATAGGAGAGACCATGTGAGGTTATGACAGAGCCAAGTGACTTGGTGTATAGCGAGAATAGGAGAGGGCCTACAACAGAGCCCTGGGGGACACCAGTGGTGAGAGCGCGTGGTGAGGAGACAGATTCTCGCCACGCCACCTGGTAGGAGTGACCTGTCAGGTAGGACGCAATCCAAGCGTGGGCCGCGCCGGAGATGCCCAACTCGGAGAGGGTGGAGAGGAGGATCTGATGGTTCACAGTATCGAAGGCAGCCGATAGGTCTAGAAGGATGAGAGCAGAGGGGAGAGAGTTAGCTTTAGCAGTGCGGAGCGCCTCCGTGATACAGAGAAGAGCAGTCTCAGTTGAATGACTAGTCTTGAAACCTGACTGATTTGGATCAAGAAGGTCATTCTGAGAGAGATAGCGGAGAGCTGGCCAAGGACGGCACGTTCAAGAGTTTTGGAGAGAAAAGAAAGAAGGGATACTGGTCTGTAGTTGTTGACATCGGAGGGATCGAGTGTAGGTTTTTTCAGAAAGGGTGCAACTCTCGCTCTCTTGAAGACGGAAGGGACGTGGCCAGCGGTCAGGGATGAGTTGATGAGCGAGGTGAGGTAACGGAGAAGGTCTCCGGAAATGGTCTGGAGAAGAGAGGAGGGGATAGGGTCAAGCGGGCAGGTTGTTGGGCGGCCGGCCGTCACAAGACGCGAGATCTGTTATAGCCTGCTAGCTAACATAGCATCCCTCTGTTGTAGCCAGCGGGCTAACATAGCATCCCTCTGTTAAAGCCAGCTAGCTAACATAGCATCCCTCTGTTATAGCCAGCTCGCTAACATAGCATCCCTCTGTTATAGCCTGCTAGCTAACATAGCATCCCTCTTTTATAGCCAGCGGGCTAACATAGTATCCCTCTGTTATAGCCAGCTAGCTAACATAGCATCCCTCTGTTATAGCCAGCGGGGTAACATAGCATCCCTCTGTTATAGCCAGCTAGCTAACATAGCATCCCTCTGTTATAGCCAGCTTGCTAACATAGCATCCCTCTGTTATAGCCTGCTAGCTAACATAGCATCCCTCTGTTATAGCCAGCGGGCTAACATAGCATCCCTCTGTTATAGCCAGCTCGCTGGCATCCCTCTGTTATAGCCTGCTAGCTAACATAGCATCCCTCTGTTATAGCCAGCGGGCTAACATAGCATCCCTCTGTTATAGCCAGCGGGCTAACACAGCATCCCTCTGTTATAGCCAGCGGGCTAACATAGCATCCCTCTGTTATAGCCAGCTTGCTAACATAGCATCCCTCTGTTATAGCCTGCTAGCTAACATAGCATCCCTCTGTTATAGCCAGCGGGCTAACATAGCATCCCATTGTTATAGCCAGCGGGCTAACATAGCATCCCTCTGTTATAGCCAGCTAGCTAACATAGCATCCCTCTGTTATAGCCAGCGGGCTAACATAGCATCCCATTGTTATAGCCAGCGGGCTAACATAGCATCCCTCTGTTATAGCCAGCTCGCTAACATAGCATCCCTCTGTTATAGCCAGCTCGCTAACATAGCATCCCTCTGTTATAGCCTGCTAGCTAACATAGCATCCCTCTGTTATAGCCAGCGGGCTAACATAGCATCCCTCTGTTATAGCCAGCTAGCTAACATAGCATCCCTCTGTTATAGCCAGCTCGCTAACATAGCATCCCTCTGTTATAGCCTGCTAGCTAACATAGCATCCCTCTGTTATAGCCAGCGGGCTAACATAGCATCCCTCTGTTATAGCCAGCTAGCTAACATAGCATCCCTCTGTTATAGCCAGCGGGCTAACATAGCATCCCTCTGTTATAGCCAGCTAGCTAACAAAGCATCCCTCTGTTATAGCCAGCTTGCTAACATAGCATCCCTCTGTTATAGCCTGCTAGCTAACATAGCATCCCTCTGTTATAGCCAGCGGGCTAACATAGCATACCTCTGTTATAGCCAGCGGGCTAACATAGCATCCCTCTGTTATAGCCAGCTCGCTAACATAGCATCCCTCTGTTATAGCTAGCGGGTTAACATAGCATCCCTCTGTTATAGCCAGCGGGCTAACATAGCATCCCTCTGTTATAGCCAACTCGCTAACATAGCATCCCTCTGTTATAGCCAGCGGGCTAACATAGCATCCCTCTGTTATAGCCAGCGGGCTAACATAGCATCCCTCTGTTATAGCCAGCGGGCTAACATAGCATCCCTCTGTTATAGCCAGCGGGCTAACATAGCATCCCTCTGTTATAGCCAGCTAGCTAACATAGCATCCCTCTGTTATAGCTAGCGGGCTAACATAGCATCCCTCTGTTATAGCCAGCGGGCTAACATAGCATCCCTCTGTTATAGCCAGCTAGCTAACATAGCATCCCTCTGTTATAGCCAGCTCGCTAACATAGCATCCCTCTGTTATAGCCAGCTTGCTAACATAGCATCCCTCTGTTATAGCCTGCTAGCTAACATAGCATCCCTCTGTTATAGCCAGCTCGCTAACATAGCATCCCTCTGTTATAGCTAGCGGGCTAACATAGCATCCCTCTGTTATAGCCAGCGGGCTAACATAGCATCCCTCTGTTATAGCCAACTCGCTAACATAGCATCCCTCTGTTATAGACAGCGGGCTAACATAGCATCCCTCTGTTATAGCCAGCTGGCTAACATAGCATCCCTCTGTTATAGCCAGCTGGCTAACATAGCATCCCTCTGTTATAGCCAGCGGGCTAACATAGCATCCCTCTGTTATAGCCAGCGGGCTAACATAGCATCCCTCTGTTATAGCCAGCGGGCTAACATAGCATCCCTCTGTTATAGCCAGCTAGCTAACATAGCATCCCTCTGTTATAGCCAGCGGGCTAACATAGCATCCCTCTGTTATAGCCAGCGGGCTAACATAGCATCCCTCTGTTATAGCCAGCTAGCTAACATAGCATCCCTCTGTTATAGCCAGCTCGCTAACATAGCATCCCTCTGTTATAGCCAGCTTGCTAACATAGCATCCCTCTGTTATAGCCTGCTAGCTAACATAGCATCCCTCTGTTATAGCCAGCGGGCTAACAAGGCATCCCTCTGTTATAGCCAGCTAGCTAACAAAGCATCCCTCTGTTATAGCCAGATAGCTAACATAGCATCCCTCTGTTATAGCCAGCTAGCTAACATAGCATCCCTCTGTTATAGCCTGCTAGCTAACATAGCATCCCTCTGTTATAGCCTGCTAGCTAACATAGCATCCCTCTGTTATCGTCAGCGGGCTAATATAGCATCCCTCTGTTATAGCCTGCTAGCTAACATAGCATCCCTCTGTTATATCCCTCTGTAATTCCAAGATGGCGTAGCAATCGGACGTGTGTTTTGTCTTGTCCCTCCCTGTCTAGTGTAAATATAGTTTTCTTCGTTTTTTCTGTATATATTTCGTACATATTTTAATCTCACTTTCAAACTAGAGCTGAATATACTCTCCTGCAACCCGCATCACCCAATGTGGTACGGATCTGCTTTTCTATACTTTACTTTAGAATCGGAACCACCATCAGAAGCTAGCCAGCTAACTAGCTACTAGCTCGTACTCAGTTAGCCATTGCTAGCGGTCTTCAAAGCTAACTAGGACACCAGCGACATCAACCCAGAGCATATCAGACTGCTCTTTCTCTACCACATCTCCGGATTCCTACCGCAAGCTCTGAACCTCTACACCGGATCATCGCAACTAGCTAGCTGCAATCAGTGGCTACTCCTGGCTAACGTCTCTGTCCCAAAACAAGCTACAGTTAGCCTTGAGCTAAGCCCATCTCCCGACTAGCCGAAGAGGCCCAACAATACCTCTTTTGCCAATTGGCCTGGACCCTTTACTGCCGACACGGAGCCCCGCCCGATCCATCACGACTGGTCCGCCCGACATAATCGTCCGAGGTGGTTTCAACAGGCTTTTTCGTTGCGACATCGCCAAAGATCCATCTGCTGGCCAAGGCCCGCGAGCTTTCTGAAACGCTGTGTCTCCAGCTCACCCAGCGCACTAGAGCTCCTGTAGCATACTCCTGGGCTACAATTACCCGGGCCCACGACCGGTCTGTCGATGTCACCGCAAGAAGAGGAATAAACAGACTCACCCCATCGACGTCCCCAAAGGTTAGCTCTCTAGCCCTCGCTATCTCCCTGCTTGCTAATTCGGCCTGCTAACGGCTAGCTTGTCTAGCCCGGGCCTCGAACTGTTAGCTTGTTAGCACAGGCCTGCTAACCATCTGGCTCACTGCATTCCAAACACTCTGAACCCATTTACTTTCTATCTCTTTGATTTTATTTTGTTTATACCTTCCGGAAACCTGCCTCACCCACTGTGATACGGAATCGCTATCACCTTTAATTTTTATTTTATTTTTATGACACACTCAAGAACCTCCAGACGCTAACCAGCTAACTAGCTACAAGCTATTTAGTCATTGTTAGTTTTAAAAAAAAAACCTGGATAACACTCGCCAGCCCAGCTTCCCTGCCCATCCACCGCTGCCCCCTGGACACTGATCTCTTGGCTACATAGCTGACGCACGCTGGACTGTCCATTAATCACGGTACTCCATTCTGCTTGTTTGTTTTATCTGTCGGCCCAGTTGCCTAGTCAACGCCATTTTACCTGCTGTTTGTTGTGCTAGCTGATTAGCCTCGCCTACTGTTTTTAGCTAGCTTTCCCAATTCAACACCTGTGATTACTGTATGCCTCGCGGTATGTCTCTCCCAAATGTCAATATGCCTTGTATACTGTTGTTCAGGTTAGTTATCATTGTTTTAGTTCACAATGGAGCCCCTAGATCCAAATCAAATCAAATCAAATCAAATCAAATTTATTTATATAGCCCTTCGTACATCAGCTGATATCTCAAAGTGCTGTACAGAAACCCAGCCTAAAACCCCAAACAGCAAACAATGCAGGTGTAAAAGCACGGTGGCTAGGAAAAACTCCTAGAAAGGCCAAAACCTAGGAAGAAACCTAGAGAGGAACCGGGCTATGTGGGGGTGGCCAGATCCACTCTGCATACCCCTGTTACCTCCTTTGTCCCACCCCCCCACACATGCGGTGACCTCACCCATTACAACCAGCATGTCCAGAGATACAACCTCTCTCATCATCACCCAGTGCCTGGGCTTACCTCCGCTGTACCCGCACCCCACCATACCCCTGTCTGCGCATTATGCCCTGAATATATTCTACCATGCCCAGAAACCTGCTCCTCTTATCCTCTGCCCCCAACGCTCTAGGCGACCAGTTTTGATAGCCTTTAGCCGCACCCTCATACTACTCCTTCTCTGTTCCGCGGGTGATGTGGAGGTAAACCCAGGCCCTGCATGTCCCCAGGTACCCTCATTTGTTGACTTCTGTGATCGAAAAAGTCTTGGTTTTATGCATGTCAACATCAGAAGCCTCCTCCCTAAGTTTGTTTTACTCACTGCTTTAGCACACTCTGCTAACCCTGATGTCCTTGCCGTGTCTGAATCCTGGCTCAGGAAGGCCACCAAAAATTCAGAGATTTCCATACCCAACTATAACATCTTCCGTCAAGATAGAACTGCCAAAGGGGCGGAGTCGCAGTCTACTGCAGAGATAGCCTGCAAAGTAATGTCATACTTTCCAGGTCCATACCCAAACAGTTTGAACTACTAATTTTGAAAATGACTCTCTCCAGAAACAAGTCTCTCACTGTTGCCGCCTGCTACCGACCCCCGTCAGCTCCCAGCTGTGCCCTGGACACCATTTGTGAATTGATCGCCCCCATCTAGCTTCAGAGTTTGTTCTGTTAGGTGACCTAAACTGGGATATGCTTAACACCCCGGCAGTCCTACAATCTAAGCTAGATGCCCTCAATCTCACGCAAATCATCAAGGAACCCACCAGGTACAACCCTAACTCTGTAAACAAGGGCACCCTCATAGACGTCATCCTGACCAACTGGCCCTCCAAATATACCTCCGCTGTCTTCAACCAGGATCTCAGCGATCACTGCCTCATCGCCTGTATCCGCCACGGAGCCGCAGTCAAACGACCACCCCTCATCACTGTCAAACGCTCCCTAAAACACTTCTGTGAGCAGGCCTTTCTAATCGACCTGGCCCGTGTATCCTGGAAGGACATTGACCTCATCCCGTCAGTTGAGGATGCCTGGTCATTCTTTAAAAGTAACTTCCTCACCATTTTGGATAAGCATGCTCCGTTCAAAAATGCAGAACCAAGAACAGATACAGCCCTTGGTTCCTCCAGACCTGACTGCCCTCGACCAGCACAAAAACATCCTGTGGCGGACTGCAATAGCATCGAATAGCCCCGTGATATGCAACTGTTCAGGGAAGTCAGGAACCAATACACGCAGTCAGTCAGGAAAGCTAAGGCCAGCTTCTTCAGGCAAAAGTTTGCATCCTGTAGCTCCAACTCCAAAAGTTCTGGGACACTGTGAAGTCCATGGAGAACAAGAGCATCTCCTCCCAGCTGCCCACTGCACTGAGGCTAGGAAACACGGTCTCCACCGATAAATCCATGATTATCGAAAACTTCAATAAGCACTTCTCAACGGCTGGCCATGCCTTCCGCCTGGCTACTCCAACCTCGGCCAACAGCTCCGCCCCGTAGTTCCTCACCCAAGCCTCTCCAGGTTCTCCTTTACCCAAATCCAGATAGCAGATGTTCTGAAAGAGCTGCAAAACCTGGACCCGTACAAATCAGCTGGGCTTGACAATCTGGACCCGCTATTTCTGAAACTATCTGCCGCCATTGTCGCAACCCCCCTATTACCAGCCTGTTCAACCTCTCTTTCATATCGTCTGAGATCCCCAAGGATTGAAAGCTGCCGCAGTCATCCCCCTCTTCAAAGGAGGAGACACCCTGGACCCAAACTGCTATAGACCTATATCCATCCTGCCCTGCCTATCTAAGGTCTTGAAAGCCAAGTCAACAAACAGGTCACTGACCATCTCGAATCCCACCGTACCTTCTCCGCTGTGCAATCTGGTTTCCGAGCCGGTCACGGGTGCACCTCAGCCACACTCAAGGTACTAAATGATATCATAACCGCCATCGATAAAAGACAGTACTGTGCAGCCGTCTTCATCGACCTCGCCAAGGCTTTCGACTCTGTCAATCACCAAATTCTTATCGGCAGACTCAACAGCCTCGGTTTTTCGGATGACTGCCTTGCCTGGTTCACCAATTACTTTGCAGACAGAGTTCAGTGTGTCAAATCAGAGGGCATGCTGTCCGGTCCTCTGGCAGTCTCTATGGGGGTGCCACAGGGTTCAATTCTCGGGCCGACTCTTTTTTTCTGTATATATCAATGATGTTGCTCTTGCTGCGGGCGATTCCCTGATCCACCTCTACGCAGACGACACCATTCTATATACTTTCGGCCCGTCATTGGACACTGTGCTATCAAACCTCCAAACGAGCTTCAATGCCATACAGCACTCCTTCCGTGGCCTCCAACTGCTCTTAAACGCGAGTAAAACCAAATGCATGCTTTTCAACCGATCGCTGCCTGCACCCGCATGCCCGACTAGCATCACCACCCTGGATGGTTCCAACCTTGAATATGTGGACATCTATAAGTACCTAGGTGTCTGGCTAGACTGCAAACTCTCCTTCCAGACTCACATCAAACATCTCCAATCAAAAATCAAATCCAGAGTCGGCTTTCTATTCCGCAACAAAGCCTCCTTCACTCACGCTTCACTCACGCTGCCAAGCTTACCCTAGTAAAACTGACTATCCTACCGATCCTCGACTTCGGCGATGTCATCTACAAAATGGCTTCCAACACTCTACTCAGCAAACTGGATGCAGTCTATCACAGTGCCATCCGTTTTGTCACTAAAGCACCTTATACCACCCACCACTGCGACTTGTATGCTCTAGTCGGCTGGCCCTCACTACATATTCGTCGCCAGACCCACTGGCTCCAGGTCATTTACAAGTCCATGCTAGGTAAAGCTCCGCCTTATCTCAGTTCACTGGTCACGATGGCAACACCCATCCGTAGCACGCGCTCCAGCAGGTGTATCTCACTGATCATCCCTAAAGCCAACACCTCATTTGGCCGCCTTTCGTTCCAGTACTCTGCTGCCTGTGACTGGAGCAATTGCAAAATCGCTGAAGTTGGAGACTTTTATCTCCCTCACCAACTTCAAACATCAGCTATCCGAGCAGCTAACCGATCGCTGCAGCTGTACATAGTCTATAGGTAAATAGCTCACCCTTTTTCACCTACCTCATTCCCATACTGTTTTTATACTGTTTTTATTTATTTACTTTTCTGCTCTTTTGCACACCAATATCTCTACCTGTACATGCCCATCTGATCATTTATCACTCCAGTGTTAATCTGCAAAATTGTATTATTCGCCTACCTCCGCATGCCTTTTGCACACATTGTATATAGACTGCCCATTTTTTTTCTACTGTGTTATTGACTTGCTAATTGTTTACTCCATGTGTAACTCTGTGTTGTCTGTTCACACTGCTATGCTTTATCTTGGCCAGGTCGCAGTTGCAAATGAGAACTTGTTCTCAACTAGCCTACCTGGTTAAATAAAGGTGAAATAAATAAAAATAAAAATAGCCAGCTGGCTAACATAGCATCCCTTTGTTATAGCCAGCTGGCTAACATAGCATCCCTCTGTTATAGCCTGCTAGCTAACATAGCATCCCTCTGTTATAGCTAGCGGGCTAACATAACATCCCCTACTTTGGGGTGGACACCTA
>NW_026283692.1:0-44190 GCF_023373465.1 Oncorhynchus keta
CTCTCACGTCACCCCGCTCCTCCGCTCTCTCCACTGGCTTCCAGTTGAAGCTCGCATCCGCTACAAGACCATGGTGCTTGCCTACGGAGCTGTGAGGGGAACGGCACCTCAGTACCTCCAGGCTCTGATCAGGCCCTACACCCAAACAAGGGCACTGCGTTCATCCACCTCTGGCCTGCTTGCCTCCCTACCACTGAGGAAGTACAGTTCCCATCAGCCCAGTCAAAACTGTTCGCTGCTCTGGCCCCCCCATTAATTGGAACAAACTCCCTCACGACGCCAGGACAGCGGAGTCAATCACCACCTTCCGGAGACACCAAACCCCACCTCTTTAAGGAATACCTAGGATGGGATAAAATAATCCTTCTCACCCCCCTTAAAATATTTAGATGCACTAGTAAAAGTGGCTGTTTTCTGGATGTCATAAGGTAAATGCCAATTTGTAAGTGGCTCTGGATAAGACGTCTGCTAAGTAACCAAATGTAAATGTAAAATGTAATACCAAGGCAGAGTGTAGTATCAATACTTAGGGGTCATAGGTCATACCAAGGCAGAGTGTAGTATCAGTACTTAGGGGTCATAGGTCATACCAAGGCAGAGTGCAGTATCAGTACTTAGGGGGTCATAGGTCATACCAAGGCAGAGTGTAGTATCAGTACTTAGGTGTCATAGGTCAGACCAAGGCAGAGTATCAGTAGTATCAGTACTTAGGGGTCATAGGTCAGACCAAGGCAGAGTGTAGTATCAGTACTTAGGGGTCATAGGTCATACCAAGGCAGAGCGTAGTATCAGTACTTAGGGGGTCATAGGTCAGATCAGTGATCACGGTTAATATGCATGGACTAGAAACAAACTTTAAAGCCATTTTTCTCAGATTCACTGTTTGTGTAGATGCTCTTTGTCTCTGTAGGACAGTAGTTCAGGTGGCTGTTTGTCTTTGTAGGACAGTAGTTCAGGTGGCTGTTTGTGAAGATGCTGTTTGTCTTTGTAGGACAGTAGTTCAGGTGGCTGTTTGTGTAGATGCTGTTTGTCTTGTAGGACAGTAGATCAGGTGGCTGTTTGTCTTTGCAGGACAGTAGTTCAGGTGGCTGCCCTTGCACTTAGTCTGCCTGTTGTCATGGTTACACCTTCCTGAAAACATTGACTCCATACTTTGCTGAAACCTGTTCTGCCAGTTCATGTCCTTAAAGACTAGAATGTTCCAATGTGGTTCGCCAAAGAGATGACAAGATAGTTCACACATGCATCTTTCAGGGTAACTGTCAAACAGACATGTCACATTTCTGGTTGGTCCATAACTAGTTTCCTGCTTGTAGCAGGCCGTGTTAACAGGAATCCTCTTCTCTAACTAGAAGTCATTTTCTTTATGTTGGTTAGCTTTTAAAGTGTTTGATTGTCACAGACATCAGATTGGTTCAGTGAAATGTGTTGTTTTACAGGGTCAGTCATAGTAGTATGATAGGTGTTGTTTTACAGGGTCAGTCATAGTAGTATGATAGGTGTTGTTTTACAGGGTCAGTCATAGTAGTATGATAGGTGTTGTTTTACAGGGTCAGTCATAGTAGTATGGTAGGTGTTGTTTTACAGGGTCAGTCATAGTAGTATGATAGGTGTTGTTGTACAGGGTCAGTCATAGTAGTATGATAGGTGTTGTTGTACAGGGTCATAGTAGTATGATAGGTGTTGTTGTACAGGGTCAGACATAGTAGTATGATAGGTGTTGTTTTACAGGGTCAGTCATAGTAGTATGATAGGTGTTGTTGTACAGGGTCATAGTAGTATGATAGGTGTTGTTTTACAGGGTCAGTCATAGTAGTATGATAGGTGTTGTTGTACAGGGTCAGTCATAGTAGTATGATAGGTGTTGTTTTACAGGGTCAGTCATAGTAGTATGATAGGTGTTGTTGTACAGGGTCAGTCAACCACTAGTCTATCTGACCATACCAGTTACTGACCCACCACTCTAACCACTAGTCTATCTGACCATACCAGTTACTGACCCACCACTCTAACCACTAGTCTATCTGACCATACCAGTTACTGACCCACCACTCTAACCACTAGTCTATCTGACCATACCAGTTACTGACCCACCACTCTAACCACTAGTCTATCTGACCATACCAGGTTGTTAGGAGTGTTTATCAGACCATGTGGACACCTCCTAGTGGTCTGGTTGTTAGGAGTGTTTATCAGACCATGTGGACACCTCCTAGTGGTGGGGTTGTTAGGAGTGTTTATCAGACCATGTGGACACCTCCTAGTGGTCTGGGTTGTTAGGAGTGTTTATCAGACCATGTGGACACTCCTAGTGGTGGGGTTGTTAGGAGTGTTTATCAGACCATGTGGACACCTCCTAGTGGTCTGGTTGTTAGAGTGTTTATCAGACCATGTGGACACCTCCTAGTGGTGGGGTTGTTAGGAGTGTTTATCAGACCATGTGGACACCTCCTAGTGGTGGGGTTGTAGGAGTGTTTATCAGACCATGTGGACACCTCCTAGTGGTCTGGTCGTTGAGTGTTTATCAGACCATGTGGACACCTCCTAGTGGTCTGGTCGTTAGGAGTGTTTATCAGACCATGTGGACACCTCCTAGTGGTCATTGGTTGTAGGAGTGTTTATCAGACCATGTGGACACCTCCTAGTGGTGGGGTTGTTAGGAGTGTTTATCAGACCATGTGGACACCTCCTAGTGGTCTGGTTGTTCGGAGTGTTTATCAGACCATGTGGACACCTCCTAGTGGTGGGGTTGTTAGGAGTGTTTATCAGACCATGTGGACACCTCCTAGTGGTCTGGTTGTTAGGAGTGTTTATCAGACCATGTGGACACCTCCTAGTGGTGGGGTTGTAGGAGTGTTTATCAGACCATGTGGACACCTCCTAGTGGTGGGGTTGTAGGAGTGTTTATCAGACCATGTGGACACCTCCTAGTGGTGGGGTTGTTAGGAGTGTTTATCAGACCATGTGGACACCTCCTAGTGGTGGGGTTGTTAGGAGTGTTTATCAGACCATGTGGACACCTCCTAGTGGTCTGGTTGTTAGGAGTGTTTATCAGACCATGTGGACACCTCCTAGTGGTGGGGTTGTTAGGAGTGTTTATCAGACCATGTGGACACCTCCTAGTGGTCTGGTTGTTAGGAGTGTTTATCAGACCATGTGGACACCTCCTAGTGGTGGGGTTGTTAGGAGTGTTTATCAGACCATGTGGACACCTCCTAGTGGTCTGGTTGTTAGGAGTGTTTATCAGACCATGTGGACACCTCCTAGTGGTCTGGTTGTTAGGAGTGTTTATCAGACCATGAGGACACCTCCTAGTGGTGGGGTTGTTAGGAGTGTTTATCAGACCATGTGGACACCTCCTAGTGGTGGGGTTGTTAGGAGTGTTTATCAGACCATGTGGACACCTCCTAGTGGTGGGGTTGTTAGGAATGTTTATCAGACCATGTGGACACCTCCTAGTGGTGGGGTTGTTAGGAGTGTTAATCAGACCATGTGGACACCTCCTAGTGGTCTGGTTGTTAGGAGTGTTTATCAGACCATGTGGACACCTCCTAGTGGTGGGGTTGTTAGGAGTGTTTATCAGACCATGTGGACACCTCCTAGTGGTGGGGTTGTAGGAGTGTTTATCAGACCATGTGGACACCTCCTAGTGGTCTGGTTGTTAGGAGTGTTTATCAGACCATGTGGACACCTCCTAGTGGTGGGGTTGTTAGGAGTGTTTATCAGACCATGTGGACACCTCCTAGTGGTCTGGTTGTTAGGAGTGTTTATCAGACCATGTGGACACCTCCTAGTGGTCTGGTTGTTAGGAGTGTTTATCAGACCATGTGGACACCTCCTAGTGGTGGGGTTGTTAGGAGTGTTTATCAGACCATGTGGACACCTCCTAGTGGTGGGGTTGTTAGGAGTGTTTATCAGACCATGTGGACACCTCCTAGTGGTCTGTTGTTAGGAGAGTTTATCAGACCATGTGGACACCTCCTAGTGGTGGGGTTGTTAGGAGTGTTTATCAGACCATGTGGACACCTCCTAGTGGTGGGGTTGTTAGGAGTGTTTATCAGACCATGTGGACACCTCCTAGTGGTCTGGTTGTTAGGAGTGTTTATCAGACCATGTGGACACCTCCTAGTGGTGGGGTTGTTAGGAGTGTTAATCAGACCATGTGGACACCTCCTAGTGGTCTGGTTGTTAATAGAACTACCCCTCCTGGATCCGGGAGAATTGTCATCAACTTACACTAATTAGCAAAACGCAACGGACAAAAAATCTTACTAGAAAATATTCATATTCATGAAATCACAAGTGAAATATATTGAAACACAACTTAGCCTTTTGTTAATCACCCTGTCATCTCAGATTTTGAAATTATGCTTTCCAAATGAAATACCTTTTTAAATATATTAATGAGCATGCTAAGAATACTGTTGTAGGGATATTATCGGTGTTTTAGTTACAAAGTAACACAAAATTGAAGTCACCAAAACGGGAGAAGATATAATGAGGGATGAAATTCCAAATTGAAGTTGGATTCTTTAAGAAATGTTTTTCCCAATTTATTTTTAAAGTATTTTTAGTATTATTTATAGTAAAATCAACTAAATGTTCAGAACGACAGATGTCCTTATATAATGTATACGATTTTCCCAGATGAAGTTGAAAAGCATCTGGTCAACCTCTTTCCCTATTTTGTCAGCTACATCAGCCCATTCATTCACTGTCAGCTACATCAGCCCATTCATTCACTGTCAGCTACATCAGTCCATTCATTCACTGTCAGCTACATCAGCCCATTCATTCACTGTCAGCTACATCAGCCCATTCATTCACTGTCAGCTACATCAGCCCATTCATTCACTGTCAGCTACATCAGCCCATTCATTAACTGTCAGCTACATCAGCCCATTCATTCACTGTCAGCTACATCAGCCCATTCATTCACTGTCAGCTACATCAGCCCATTCATTCACTGTCAGCTACATCAGCCCATTCATTCACTGTCAGCTACATCAGCCCATTCATTCACTGTCAGCTACATCAGCCCATTCATTCACTGTCAGCTACATCAGCCCATTCATTCACTGTCAGCTACATCAGCCCATTCATTCACTGTCAGCTACATCAGCCCATTCATTCACTGTCAGCTACATCAGCCCATTCATTCACTGTCAGCTACATCAGCCCATTCATTCACTGTCAGCTACATCAGCCCATTCATTCACTGTCAGCTACATCAGCCCATTCATTCACTGTCAGCTACATCAGCCCATTCATTCACTGTCAGCTACATCAGCCCATTCATTCACTGTCAGCTACATCAGCCCATTCATTCACTGTCAGCTACATCAGCCCATTCATTCACTGTCAGTTACATCAGCCCATTCATTCCCTGCCAGCTACATCAGCCCATTCATTCACTGTCAGCTACATCAGCCCATTCATTCACTGTCAGCTACATCAGACCATTCATTCACTGTCAGCTACATCAGCCCATTCATTCACTGTCAGCTACATCAGCCCATTCATTCACTGTCAGCTACATCAGCCCATTCATTCACTGTCAGCTACATCAGCCCATTCATTCACTGTCAGCTACATCAGCCCATTCATTCACTGTCAGCTACATCAGCCCATTCATTCACTGTCAGCTACATCAGCCCATTCATTCACTATCAGCTACATCAGCCCATTCATTCACTGTCAGCTACATCAGCCCATTCATTCACTGTCAGCTACATCAGCCCATTCATTCACTGTCAGCTACATCAGCCCATTCATTCACTGTCAGCTACATCAGCCCATTCATTCACTGTCAGCTACATCAGCCCATTCATTCACTGTCAGCTACATCAGCCCATTCATTCACTGTCAGCTACATCAGCCCATTCATTCACTGTCAGCTACATCAGCCCATTCATTCACTGTCAGCTACATCAGCCCATTCATTCACTGTCAGCTACATCAGCCCATTCATTCACTGTCAGCTACATCAGCCCATTCATTCACTGTCAGCTACATCAGTCCATTCATTCACTGTCAGCTACATCAGACCATTCATTCACTGTCAGCTACATCAGCCCATTCATTCACTGTCAGCTACATCAGCCCATTCATTCACTGTCAGCTACATTAGACAAATTAGCGCCTTGGAACCCAAGAGCATAGTCAGTGCTCTAACTCCCCTTGTGGTGGTGTGGAGCAATGCAATAAGCAGTCATGCAGGGTAATGTACTAAACCACAAATTACCTCTAAATCCTGCAGCATAATCTCAAAACTTAATTCAGGAACTAAGTAGATCTGTAAGTAGATCTGTAAGTAGATCTGTAAGTAGATCTGTAAGTAGATCTGGAAGTAGATCTGGAAAGAACTTCATCTTTAGAAAGCAACACTCAACCTTTCCAGGATAAATCCCTCTGTAACCATTGGTTCAACTTCTTTTCATTTATTTCTTCAATAATAAGTACACCGATTGAATGAGCATATTTTCTGTTGATCCTTAGATATGGTAATCCCAAGGTATGTTACATTTTCCTTAAGTGGAATATTGCAGATAGAGGGATTCACACAGTCTGTAACATATGTATATCACACAGTCTGTAACATATGTCTATCACACAGTCTGTAACATATGTCTATCACACAGTCTGTAACATATGTCTATCACACAGTCTGTAACGTATGTCTATCACACAGTCTGTAACATATGTCTATCACACAGTCTGTAACATATGTCTATCACACAGTCTGTAACATATGTCTATCACACAGTCTGTAACATATGTCTATCACACAGTCTGTAACGTATGTCTATCACACAGTCTGTAACATATGTCTATCACACAGTCTGTAACATATGTCTATCCCACAGTCTGTAACATATGTCTATCACACAGTCTGTAACATATGTCTATCACACAGTCTGTAACATATGTCTATCACACAGTCTGTAACATATGTCTATCACACAGTCTGTAACATATGTCTATCACACAGTCTGTAACATATGTCTATCCCACAGTCTGTAACATATGTCTATCCCACAGTCTGTAACATGTGTCTATCCCACAGTCTGTAACAAATGTCTATCACACAGTCTGTAACAAATGTCTATCACACAGTCTGTAACATATGTCTATCACACAGTCTGTAACATATGTCTATCCCACAGTCTGTAACAAATGTCTATCACACAGTCTGTAACAAATGTCTATCACACAGTCTGTAACATATGTCTATCACACAGTCTGTAACATATGTCTATCACACAGTCTGTAACATATGTCTATCACACAGTCTGTAACATATGTCTATCACACAGTCTGTAACATATGTCTGTTCCTCATGAAGACAGATTGGGTCTCCTCTATAATTGAGTCCAATATTGCTTTCATTCTTTTTGCAAATATAGAGGCTGATATTGTTAGTCGTTGAGCAGACAGACTGGACGCCAATTATCGAGGAGAAGCAACTCTTTCTTGGGCTTATGGATGAATGTAATCAGAGCTTGATTCAAACTGGGAGGGAGAGTATTATTTACAATGTAATCAGACCTGGAGTCAGACTGGGAGGGAGAGCATTATTTACAATGTAATCAGACCTGGAGTCAAACTGTGAGGGAGAGCATTATTTACAATGTACTCAGACCTGGAGTCAGACTGGGAGGGAGAGCATTATTTACAATGTAATCAGACCTGGAGTCAGACTGGGAGGGAGAGCATTATTTACAATGTAATCAGACCTGGAGTCAGACTGGGAGGGAGAGCATTATTTACAATGTAATCAGACCTGGAGTCAAACTGGGAGGGAGAGCATTATTTACAATGTAATCAGACCTGGAGTCAGACTGGGAGGGAGAGCATTATTTACAATGTAATCAGACCTGGAGTCAGACTGTGAGGGAGAGCATTATTTACAATATTATCAGACCTAGAGTCAAACTGGGAAGGAGAGCATTATTTACAATGTAATCAGACCTGGAGTCAGACTGTGAGGGAGAGCATTATTTACAATGTAATCAGACCTGGAGTCAAACTGGGAGGGAGAGCATTATTTACAATGTAATCAGACCTGGAGTCAGACTGGGAGGGAGAGCATTATTTACAATGTAATCAGACCTGGAGTCAAACTGGGAAGGAGAGCATTATTTACAATGTAATCAGACCTGGAGTCAGACTGGGAGGGAGAGCATTATTTACAATGTAATCAGACCTGGAGTCAGACTGGGAGGGAGAGCATTATTTACAATGTAATCAGACCTGGAGTCAGACTGTGAGGGAGAGCATTATTTACAATATTATCAGACCTAGAGTCAAACTGGGAAGGAGAGCATTATTTACAATGTAATCAGACCTGGAGTCAGACTGGGAGGGAGAGCATTATTTACAATGTAATCAGACCTGGAGTCAGACTGGGAGGGAGAGCATTATTTACAATGTAATCAGACCTGGAGTCAGACTGGGAGGGAGAGCATTATTTACAATGTAATCAGACCTGGAGTCAGACTGGGAGGGAGAACATTATTTACAATGTAATCAGACCTGGAGTCAGACTGGGAGGGAGAGCATTATTTACAATGTAATCAGACCTGGAGTCAGACTGGGAGGGAGAACATTATTTACAATGTAATCAGACCTGGAGTCAAACTGGGAGGGAGAGCATTATTTACAATGTAATCAGACCTGGAGTCAAACTGGGAGGGAGAGCATTATTTACAATGTAATCAGACCTGGAGTCAGACTGGGAGGGAGAGCATTATTTACAATGTAATCAGACCTGGAGTCAGACTGTGAGGGAGAGCATTATTTACAATATAATCAGACCTAGAGTCAAACTGGGAAGGAGAGCATTATTTACAATGTAATCAGACCTGGAGTCAGACTGTGAGGGAGAGCATTATTTACAATGTAATCAGACCTGGAGTCAGACTGGGAGGGAGAGCATTATTTACAATGTAATCAGACCTGGAGTCAGACTGGGAGGGAGAGCATTATTTACAATGTAATCAGACCTGAGTCAGACTGGGAGGGAGAGCATTATTTACAATGTAATCAGACTGGGAGGGAGAGCATTATTTACAATGTAATCAGACCTGGAGTCAAACTGGGAGGAGAGCATTATTTACAATATAATCAGACCTGGAGTCAAACTGGGAGGAGAGCATTATTTACAATGTAATCAGACCTGGAGTCAGACTGGGAGGGAGAGCATTATTTACAATGTAATCAGACCTGGAGTCAGACTGTGAGGGAGAGCATTATTTACAATGTAATCAGACCTGGAGTCAGACTGGGAGGGAGAGCATTATTTACAATGTAATCAGACCTGGAGTCAGACTGGGAGGGAGAGCATTATTTACAATGTAATCAGACCTGGAGTCAGACTGGGAGGGAGAGCATTATTTACAATATAATCAGACCTAGAGTCAAACTGGGAGGGAGAGCATTATTTACAATGTAATCAGACCTGGAGTCAGACTGGGAGGGAGAGCATTATTTACAATGTAATCAGACCTGGAGTCAGACTGGGAGGAGAGCATTATTTACAATGTAATCAGACCTGGAGTCAGACTGGGAGGGAGAGCATTATTTACAATATAATCAGACCTAGAGTCAAACTGGGAGGAGAGCATTATTTACAATGTAATCAGACCTGGAGTCAGACTGGGAGGAGAGCATTATTTACAATGTAATCAGACCTGGAGTCAGACTGGGAGGGAGAGCATTATTTACAATGTAATCAGACTGGGAGGGAGAGCATTATTTACAATGTAATCAGACCTGGAGTCAAACTGGGAGGGAGAGCATTATTTACAATATAATCAGACCTGGAGTCAAACTGGGAGGGAGAGCATTATTTACAATATAATCAGACCTGGAGTCAGACTGGGAGGGAGAACATTATTTACAATGTAATCAGACCTGGAGTCAAACTAGGAGTGAGAGCATTATTTACAATGTAATCAGACCTGGAGTCAGACTGGGAGGGAGAACATTATTTACAATGTAATCAGACTGGGAGGGAGAACATTATTTACAATGTAATCAGACTGGGAGGGAGAGCATTATTTACAATGTAATCAGACCTGGAGTCAAACTGGGAGGGAGAGCATTATTTACAATGTAATCAGACCTGGAGTCAAACTGGGAGGGAGAGCATTATTTACAATGTAATCAGACCTGGAGTCAGACTGGGAGGGAGAGCATTATTTACAATGTAATCAGACCTGGAGTCAAACTGGGAGGGAGAGCATTATTTACAATGTAATCAGACCTGGAGTCAGACTGGGAGGGAGAGCATTATTTACAATGTAATCAGACCTGGAGTCAGACTGGGAGGGAGAGCATTATTTACAATGCTTTCAGAAAAGACCAACCGAAAAGGGACTAACTGTTCTGTAAACAGTTGTGTAAAACTCAGCAGATACACCATCAGTCCCAGGAGACCTCCAACAGAAAAGGGACTAACTGTTCTGTAAACAGTTGTGTAAAACTCAGCAGATACACCATCAGTCCCAGGAGACCTCCAACAGAAAAGGGACTAACTGTTCTGTAAACAGTTGTGTAAAACTCAGCAGATACACCATCAGTCCCAGGAGACCTCCAACAGAAAAGGGACTAACTGTTCTGTAAACAGTTGTGTAAAACTCAGCAGATACACCATCAGTCCCAGGAGACTTATTATTTTTAAGTTGTTCAATAGAATAAATGATGTGTTCAACTATAACAGGGTTTCATCACACTGTTCCCTGTCAGCCTCACCAACTGATTTCACATCCCCCAGACAATCACAACAAAGAGTTGAGGACACCTCACAATACTGTAGAAGATGAGGACACCTCACAATACTGTAGAAGATGAGGACACCTCACAATACTGTAGAAGATGAGGACACCTCACAATACTGTAGAAGATGAGGACACCTCACAATACTGTAGAAGATGAGGACACCTCACAATACTGTAGAAGATGAGGACATCTCATAATACTGTAGAAGATGAGGACCCCTCACAATACTGTAGAAGATGAGGACACCTCACAATACTGTAGAAGATGAGGACCCCTCACAATACTGTAGAAGATGAGGACCCCTCACAATAATGTAGAAGATGAGGACCCCTCACAATACTGTAGAAGATGAGGACCCCTCACAATACTGTAGAAGATGAGGACCCCTCACAATACTGTAGAAGATGAGGACCCCTCACAATACTGTAGAAGATGAGGACACCTCACAATACTGTAGAAGATGAGGACACCTCACAATACTGTAGAAGATGAGAACACCTCACAATACTGTAGAAGATGAGAACAACTCACAATACTGTAGAAGATGAGGACACCTCACAATACTGTAGAAGATGAGGACACCTCACAATACTGTAGAAGATGAGGACACCTCACAATACTGTAGAATATGAGGACACCTCACAATACTGTAGAAGATGAGGACACCTCACAATACTGTAGAAGATGAAACTAAAGATGGAGATTAATGTGGGATGATCTGTGATGAGACAAGTCATATTTAATTGCTGAATTTTATTATTTTTAGAGTGGTATTTTTCTAACCTGAAAAGAAATCATGTTGTAATGTCAATATAAACACCTCTATGATCAGTAAGGGCCATTATCAGAGATAAACAGTGTAATGTCATTATAAACAGCTCTATGATCAGAAAGGGGAGTGACCAGGATGTTAATAGAAATAGCCTGTTAATCAAAACATTTAGACACCAACCAAAGATCTGTGGTGATTGTCTGGAGTGGGTCTTATTACTCCAAGTGAAAGACTTGTCATTAGGAAACTTTACTCTCCAAATATCTACAATATCAAACCTTTCCATCAACTGCCTCAAACTAATATTCATAGAAATTAACTGTCCTGGAGGCCAAACTAATATTCATAGAAATGAACTGTCGTGGAGGCCAAACTAATATTCATAGAAATGAACTGTCCTGGAGGCCAAACTAATATTCATAGAAATGAACTGTCCTGGAGGACAAACTAATATTCATAGAAATGAACTGTCGTGGAGGCCAAACTAATATTCATAGAAATTAACTGTCCTGGAGGCCAAACTAATATTCATAGAAATGAACTGTCCTGGAGGCCAAACTAATATTCATAGAAATGGACTGTCCTGGAGGACAAACTAATATTCATAGAAATGGACTCTAATCTTTTCATTTAAATGATTCAGAGAAATATTAAAATCCCCACCTACTATAATTAAAGCATTAGGGAACTTGGTTAGCCTACTATAAGTAAAGCATTTGGGAACTTGGTTAGCCTACTATAAGTAATGCATTAGGGAACTTGGTTAGCCTACTATAAGTAAAGCATTAGGGAACTTGGTTAGCCTACTATAAGTAAAGCGTTAGGGAACTTGGTTAGCCTACTATAAGTAAAGCATGAGGGAACTTGGTTAGCCTACTATAAGTAAAGCATGAGGGAACTTGGTTAGTCAGTGGAGAATATGCTTTTCCAAAGATTCAAGTCACTGATCATTTTCAAGTTTGGAATTGAACCAATGAATGTCGGTAATAATGATGATGTCGTCACAGTTGATGACAAGACACAGAAAGTGACCAATTGGGTCCCAGTCTGAGTGTAAAATCCTTCCATTGAACTGATTCATTAGAGTGGTGACTCCAGCAGAGAGTTCAGAACCAGGAGACACAAATCATTTCCCCAATGAGATCTGTAGAAGTTGACATAAATCTGTTTTAAGCTGTTTGGCAATATAAAAATAAGGCATTGTGCTTTACATGATTTCTTAACCCCGGCATTGAGTGAAACTATAAACAACAACAAAGTGGAATATAGAACAGAAAGTACTACGAGATAAACAACAATAGTCAAAACTCTAGTAAAACTGAGAAGAAACCCTTGTTGCATAACATATAGATTTAAATGATTGAGGGAGAATAGTGTAACATAACAAAGATAACTGTCAGACCTCCATATAGATTTAAATGATTGTTATAATGACACTATTCTCACTCAAAGATTACTGCCTGTCACGAGTCCGACTGGAGGTGGTTTCCCTTCCCGGTCGGGTGGCGCTCGGCGGTCGTCGTCACTGGCCTATTAGCTGCCACTGATTGTCTTTTCTCCCCTCCGGCTCCAAGCCGCGCTCTGCGGTGATAACTATTAACAATAACTGAATGGCCCACTTTCCCGATCGCCACAGATAATTCAGATGAAAGGTAAGAGTCGGTGGACTTACGTGGATTCATGGACGCACAGAACTTCTGGATCAGATGGAGTTAAGGAAGAGAAAGCAGCGAGATCAGGCGATGGCAATTTCCTCCTTTTATGGAGTTGAGATCGGTCGGACATTTCCACCTGACCTAATTAAAGCGCCCTGGCCCAGCTGAGTAAATGGCAATGAATTAAAGGATTATTCCACCAACTCCATGGGCCTTTTCTACAGCCACCCCGGAAATGTGTTAAATTCCACACTCCTCAAAAGGCTCATTACTCCCCGTCCTCTGTCATCTCAGGGAGAGGAATTAGTCGGGCAACTGGCCTGATATATGTCCGGTTCTTTACCTGGATCTCCACTGATCTAACGCGACCATCGGTCCCAGGCATGGTCTTAGTTATACGGCCCACCGGCCAGGAGGCTCGAGGCAGCTGAGGGTCCACCATCATTACTACTTGGCCAGTTTCCAGGCTGGCCATTTCTCTCCGCCATTTCCCTCTGTGCTGTAGACTTGGTAGGTAATCCCGAATGAATCGGGCCCAAAAATGGTCAGCTAAGATTTGGCTGTGTCGCCACCGGTGTCTGCCTACGAGGTTGGTATCAGCATACATGGCTTGAGGAAGTGACACATCTCGGCGTCCCATTAAGAGCATATTCGGTGTAACCGGATCGGGGTCAGCGATGTCTGCAGAGATATATCCCAAGGGTTTGGAATTCAGAATCCATTCCACCTCTATCAGGACAGTCCTCAAGACAGTTTCAGTGACAGTTTGGTCCCCTAGTATGACTCGTAAGGCCGTCTTTACATCTGCTAGTTCCTCAAGATTGTTCCACATAATGGAAACAGCGCTCAAATTCACTGGTGTTACATAAACAATCAAACCAGGAATCAATAACCATCAGAATCCATTATCACAATGTTTTACGATTCAGACATCCAGTCTCCCTTTCTCATAGCCTAATATAGTCCAAATAAACGCCACAAATCTTATGATGCCCACCTAGCGAATCAACTGCTCGTTTTTAGCATCTTTCCTGAACTTCTGAAAAGTGACTCAAAACAATAATGCATGCATTTTCCTTCTAAAAGACAAACAATTATCTCCGTTATCCCTAGTCACAACATAATTTCCGTGGCGACAAAGGTGCCTTGCGAGTGATGTCATCAACAAGCGCTCAACCTCGACCCAATCCGTAACGACTTTCAATGAATTGTAAATAATTGTTGTTCGATAAACCAAACCTAATTTATCACATCTCTTCAAATCTTGAATTATTATTTACAACACCAACCAATATCTCTACATTCGCTAATTTTATAAAAACATTTCGATAGGCATAAATCGTTATTGTCTCTTCGTTATTATTTAGAATTCATTTTGATTTAAGTAACTGTCTCGTCTTTGACTTAGTATTTTAATTACGACTCTATTCCCAATACGTTATTCACTTGTCTAATTAAAACTCCTAATAATCCATGTGAGTGTACCCCTTTAAGATATATTGTCTCTGGTAACAGGGAAATCCCCTTAACCCAAACGTTTACTACAACAACGAAACCTAATAATTATGATAATCCCTTCACATCATTTGTTTTAAATCTCTCGATGTTTCATGTAACTCATTCAGTCTATCTTCAAATTGTCGTCCCAAAGTATTTTATACACTGCCATACACTCAAACCACTAACACGTTCTGACCTTTATTTCCTGTGTTTTGTATTTAGTTAGTGTGGTCAGGGCGTGAGTTGGGTGGGCAGTCTATGTTTGTTTTTCTAGGTTTTGGGAATTTCTATGTTTCGGCCTAGTATGGTTCTCAATCAGAGGCAGGTGTCATTAGTTGTCTCTGATTGAGAATCATACTTAGGTGGCCTGGGTTTCACTGTGTGTTTGTGGGTGATTGTTCCTGTCTCTGTGTGTGCACCAGATAGGACTGTTTTGAGTTTTCACATTTCTTGTTTTTGTTAGTTTGTTCATGTGTACCTTAACGTATTAAAAAGTACCATGGAAAATTACCACGCCGCGTATTGGTCCTCTGATCCGTTTCGCCTCTCCTCTTCGGAAGAAGAGGAGGAAATTCATTACAACCACTGTGATAAACGTGGACTGTCCCTTTAAGACAAGACATTTACTTGTTCCCCGTAATGAAAAACAGATAGTATTTTTAGAATGCGGTAACTTCTTGTACCTAACCAAAAATCAATACTCGGGAAAACAATCATAACTTTTTACAATTAAACTATTCTTACCTATTTTATAGTCCAAAGCGTTGCACTATATAGCCCCATTGAATGCCTAGCAATTCCGTTGCTAGCTGTAGCATCTTTTCAGACTATCCTTACGATATTTAGCCCCTTTAAAAAAAAATGTATTTGGAACTTTTAGCCACTTTTGAAAAGTAACTCTAAGCTATAATGCACACAATTTCCCTCTAAATGCCACAACCCATTTTCTCTGTTTAAATTTATCGTATGTCCGTTGATTCATAAAAATATAACATTCTGATTATCGTATCTCGAGAATAAAGGCTACTGACCTGCTGCCGACTGGGAAAAGCACTGTTCATTTGATCTAGTCACCGTCCCTGTGGTCTGAGGTGTACATCGGCCTGGTCTTTCCCTCAATTCAGAGGCCAGGTCTTTGATAACGGGACCAGACCCGCTCGTGCACGATTTATTCGGCGTACGACCTCCAGATGGCAGGGACGGATATTTAGATCCGGCTCGAAGGACCAATTTGTTACAGGAATTACATTTCTCTATGTTTTAATATCCAATTAAAATTAAACACTCTTTCAATTCATAAGGATTTGTAAGACCCTTATTCTATAATAATGGACAGAGCCCAGTCTTAAAGTCAATCAGCAGAGTTTATTCACGAGAATACTGAACACGATACAGTTTAGCACAGGTTATAAACTGAAAATGACGTCATTAGTTTCAGCACCAACCCGTGCCATCTCCGTTCCAGTACAAAGGCTGTATGGTTCTCACATCGTCTCTCCCTATTAAGATCATATAATTTATGAGTCAAGATCTTCTTGTGTAGATAAGCATTCTAGCCAGTCTGAAGATATCGTTGATTCATTTCTACCAAGGAACAGACAGTCATTGTTCTAACTCTTGACCACATTCACACACATTATATTCAGTACTGGGATCAAGAAAGAAAACTCATACATATACAGTAACATAATAGTATTCTGATTAGTACATATACAGTAACGTAATAGTATTCTGATTAGTACATATACAGTAACATTATAGTATTCTGATTAGTCAGTCCTGATTGAAATATATACATAATTAGTCATCATTGATAAAAAAATTCCCTTAACAGCAACACTGAAGAAAAACATATTGGAGAATAACAACAATCTCAAAAAAGAGGAATTGTGAAAATCAGGACCACAATTCTTCCTCCTGCCCCACCTATTGTCCCTGTGCAAATCAGGGCCACCATTCTTCCTCCTGCCCCACCTATTGTCCCTGTGTAAATCAGAGCCACCATTCTTCCTCCTGCCCCACCTATTGTCCCTGTGTAAATCAGGAACACCATTCTTCCTCCTGCCCCACCTATTGTCCCTGTGTAAATCAGGAACACCATTCTTCCTCCTGCCCCACCTATTGTCCCTGTGTAAATCAGGAACACCATTCTTCCTCCTGCCCCACCTATTGTCCCTGTGTAAATCAGGACCACCATTCTTCCTCCTGCCCCACCTATTGTCCCTGTGTAAATCAGGACCACCATTCCTCCTCCTGCCCCACCTATTGTCCCTGTGTCAATCAGGACCACCATTCTTCCTCCTGCCCCACCTATTGTCCCTGTGTAAATCAGGAACACCATTCTTCCTCCTGTCCCACCTATTGTCCCTGTGTAAATCAGGAACACCATTCTTCCTCCTGCCCCACCTATTGCCCCTGTGTAAATCAGGACCACCATTCTTCCTCCTGCCCCACCTATTGTCCCTGTATGAATATTAGTTGGCATCTAATTGAAGAACATACTGCTTTATAGATCCCAGTCTGACAAACAATTTTTTGGTTCTGACTTTGAGCACTTGCACTGGGTCTCCATTGGGTCTCCATGTGTCAAGCAGTACAGAGAAACACCCTCTAGATGACAGCAGAGGCTCTTGGATGTACCCTGTCTAACCCCTGGGCCTCCATTGGGTCTCCATGTGTCAAGCAGTACAGAGAAACACCCTCTAGATGACAGCAGAGGCTCTTGGATGTACCCTGTCTAACCCCTGGGCCTCCATTGAGTCTCCATGTGTCAAGCAGTACAGAGAAACACCCTCTAGATGACAGCAGAGACTTGGGTGGTTCCCTGCAGCTGACCAATAGGAATGATTGTGTCTCAGAATCTTACTGTATTGCTGAATCTATTGACTGTTATATCAACCCTCTATCCCAGAAACACCTAGCTATGTTCAGGATACTGATGAATGGAGGGTTTATTACTATTGTAGTACTGACTGTTATATCAACCCTCTATCCCAGAAACACCCTGCTATGTTCAGGATACTGATGAATGGAGGGTTTATTACTATTGTAGTACTGACTGTTATATCAACCCTCTATCCCAGAAACACCCAGCTATGTTCAGGATACTGATGTATGGAGGGTTTATTACTATTGTAGTACTGACTGTTATATCAACCCTCTATCCCAGAAACACCCAGCTATGTTCAGGATACTGATGTATGGAGGGTTTATTACTATTGTAGTACTGACTGTTATATCAACCCTCTACCCCAGAAACACCCAGTTATGTTCAGGATACTGATGAATGGAGGGTTTATTACTATTGTAGTACTGACTGTTATATCAACCCTCTATCCCAGAAACACCCAGCTATGTTCAGGATACTGATGTATGGAGGGTTTATTACTATTGTAGTACTGACTGTTATATCAACCCTCTATCCCAGAAACACCCAGCTATGTTCAGGATACTGATGTATGGAGGGTTTATTACTATTGTAGTACTGACTGTTATATCAACCCTCTATCCCAGAAACACCCAGTTATGTTCAGGATACTGATGTATGGAGGGTTTATTACTATTGTAGTACTGACTGTTATATCAACCCTCTATCCCAGAAACACCCAGTTATGTTCAGGATACTGATGAATGGAGGGTTTATTACTATTGTAGTACTGACTGTTATATCAACCCTCTATCCCAGAAACACCCAGCTATGTTCAGGATACTGGTGAATGAAGGGTTTATTACTATTGTAGTACTGACTGTTATATCAACCCTCTATCCCAGAAACACCCTGCTATGTTCAGGATACTGATGAATGAAGGGTTTATTACTATTGTATTGCTCTTTTTATGAACTTAGCTAGATGTGATAATGCTTATTGTAAATAGCACCTGTATCAACTGATGCAGCATAGTGACTATAAATACATAGACTGAAGCATGATGGGGTTTGTCTGTCTACATTATCACCTGTATCACCTGATGCAGCATAGTGTCTATAAATACATAGACTGAAGCATGATGGGGTTTGTCTGTCTACATTATCACCTGATGCAGCATAGTGTCTATCAATACATAGACTGAAGCATGATGGGGTTTGTCTGTCTATATTATCACCTGTATCAACTGATGCAGCATAGTGGCTATAAATACATGGGCTCCTAACACTCCTAACAACCCCACCACTAGGAGGTGTCCACATGGTCTGATAAACACTCCTAACAACCAGACCACTAGGAGGTGTCCACATGGTCTGATAAACACTCCTAACAACCAGACCACTAGGAGGTGTCCACATGGTCTGATAAACACTCCTAACAACCAGACCACTAGGAGGTGTCCACATGGTCTGATAAACATTCCTAACAACCCCACCACTAGGAGGTGTCCACATGGTCTGATAAACACTCCTAACAACCCCACCACTAGGAGGTGTCCACATGGTCTGATAAACACTCCTAACAACCCCACCACTAGGAGGTGTCCACATGGTCTGATAAACACTCCTAACAACCAGACCACTAGGAGGTGTCCACATGGTCTGATAAACACTCCTACAACCAGACCACTAGGACGTGTCCACATGGTCTGATAAACACTCCTAACAACCCCACCACTAGGAGGTGTCCACATGGTCTGATAAACACTCCTAACAACCCCACCACTAGGAGGTGTCCACATGGTCTGATAAACACTCCTAACAACCCCACCACTAGGAGGTGTCCACATGGTCTGATAAACACTCCTAACAACCAGACCACTAGGAGGTGTCCACATGGTCTGATAAACACTACTAACAACCACACCACTAGGAGGTGTCCACATGGTCTGATAAACACTCCTAACAACCAGACCACTAGGAGGTGTCCACATGGTCTGATAAACACTCCTAACAACCAGACCACTAGGAGGTGTCCACATGGTCTGATAAACACTCCTAACAACCCCACCACTAGGAGGAGTCCACATGGTCTGATAAACACTCCTAACAACCAGACCACTAGGAGGTGTCCACATGGTCTGATAAACACTCCTAACAACCCCACCACTAGGTGTCCACATGGTCTGATAAACACTACTAACAACCCCACCACTAGGAGGTGTCCACATGGTCTGATAAACACTACTAACAACCACACCACTAGGAGGTGTCCACATGGTCTGATAAACACTCCTAACAACCAGACCACTAGGAGGTGTCCACATGGTCTGATAAACACTCCTAACAACCAGACCACTAGGAGGTGTCCACATGGTCTGATAAACACTCCTAACAACCCCACCACTAGGAGGTGTCCACATGGTCTGATAAACACTCCTAACAACCAGACCACTAGGAGGTGTCCACATGGTCTGATAAACACTCCTAACAACCAGACCACTAGGAGGTGTCCACATGGTCTGATAAACACTCCTAACAACCCCACCACTAGGAGGTGTCCACATGGTCTGATAAACACTCCTAACAACCAGACCACTAGGAGGTGTCCACATGGTCTGATAAACACTCCTAACAACCAGACCACTAGGAGGTGTCCACATGGTCTGATAAACACTCCTAACAACCCCACCACTAGGTGTCCACATGGTCTGATAAACACTACTAACAACCCCACCACTAGGAGGTGTCCTCATGGTCTGATAAACACTCCAAACAACCAGACCACTAGGAGGTGTCCACATGGTCTGATAAACACTCCTAACAACCAGACCACTAGGAGGTGTCCACATGGTCTGATAAACACTCCTAACAACCCCACCATTAGGAGGTGTCCTCATGGTCTGATAAACACTCCAAACAACCAGACCACTAGGAGGTGTCCACATGGTCTGATAAACACTCCTAACAACCCCACCACTAGGAGGTGTCCACATGGTCTGATAAACACTACTAACAACCACACCACTAGGAGGTGTCCACATGGTCTGATAAACACTACTAACAACCAGACCACTAGGAGGTGTCCACATGGTCTGATAAACACTCCTAACAACCAGACCACTAGGAGGTGTCCACATGGTCTGATAAACACTCCTAACAACCAGACCACTAGGAGGTGTCCACATGGTCTGATAAACACTCCTAACAACCAGACCACTAGGAGGTGTCCACATGGTCTGATAAACACTCCTAACAACCAGACCACTAGGAGGTGTCCACATGGTCTGATAAACACTACTAACAACCAGACCACTAGGAGGTGTCCACATGGTCTGATAAACACTCCTAACAACCAGACCACTAGGAGGTGTCCACATGGTCTGATAAACACTCCTAACAACCAGACCACTAGGAGGTGTCCACATGGTCTGATAAACACTACTAACAACCACACCACTAGGAGGTGTCCACATGGTCTGATAAACACTCCTAACAACCCCACCACTAGGAGGTGTCCACATGGTCTGATAAACACTCCTAACAACCAGACCACTAGGAGGTGTCCACATGGTCTGATAAACACTCCTAACGACCACACCACTAGGAGGTGTCCACATGGTCTGATAAACACTCCTAACACCCAGACTACTAGGAGGTGTCCACATGGTCTGATAAACACTTAACAACCCCACTACTAGGAGGTGTCCACATGGTCTGATAAACACTCCTAACAACCCCACCACTAGGAGTTGTCCACATGGTCTGATAAACACTCCTAACAACCCCACCACTAGGAGGTGTCCACATGGTCTGATAAACACTCCTAACAACCCCACCACTAGGAGGTGTCCACATGGTCTGATAAACACTCCTAACAACCCCACCACTAGGAGGTGTCCACATGGCCTGATAAACATTCCTAACAACCAGACCACTAGGAGGTGTCCACATGGTCTGATAAACACTCCTAACTACCAGACCACTAGGAGGTGTCCACATGGTCTGATAAACACTCCTAACAACCAGACCACTAGGAGGTGTCCACATGGTCTGATAAACACTCCTAACAACCAGACCACTAGGAGGTGTCCACATGGTCTGATAAACACTCCTAACTACCAGACCACTAGGAGGTGTCCACATGGTCTGATAAACACTCCTAACAACCCCACCACTAGGAGGTGTCCATATGGTCTGATAAACACTCCTACAACCAGACCACTAGGAGGTGTCCACATGGTCTGATAAACACTCCTAACAACCCCACCACTAGGAGGTGTCCACATGGTCTGATAAACACTCCTAACAACCCCACCACTAGGAGGTGTCCACATGGTCTGATAAACACTCCTAACAACCAGACCACTAGGAGGTGTCCACATGGTCTGATAAACACTCCTAACAACCCCACCACTAGGAGGTGTCCACATGGTCTGATAAACACTCCTAACCACCCCACCACTAGGAGGTGTCCACATGGTCTGATAAACACTCCTAACAACCCCACCACTAGGAGGTGTCCACATGGTCTGATAAACACTCCTAACAACCCCACCACTAGGAGGTGTTCACATGGTCTGATAAACACTCCTAACAACCCCACCACGAGGAGGTGTCCACATGGTCTGATAAACACTCCTAACAACCAGACCACTAGGAGGTGTCCACATGGTCTGATAAACACTCCGAACAACCAGACCACTAGGAGGTGTCCACATGGTCTGATAAACACTCCTAACAACCAGACCACTAGGAGGTGTCCACATGGTCTGATAAACACTCCTAACAACTGGGTCAGTAACTGGTATGGTCAGATAGACTAGTGGTTAGAGTGGTGGGTCAGTAACTGGTATGGTCAGATAGACTAGTGGTTAGAGTGGTGGGTCAGTAACTGGTATGGTCAGATAGACTAGTGGTTAGAGTGGTGGGTAAGTAACTGGTATGGTCAGATAGACGAGTGGTTAGAGTGGTGGGTCAGTAACTGGTATGGTCAGATTGACTAGTGGTTAGAGTGTTGGGTCAGTAACTGGTATGGGCAGATAGACTAGTGGTTAGAGTGGTGGGTCAGTAACTGGTATGGTCAGGTAGACTAGTGGTTAGAGTGGTGGGTCAGTAACTGGTATGGTCAGATAGACTAGTGGTTAGAGTGGTAGGTCAGTAACTGGTATGGTCAGATAGACTAGTGGTTAGAGTGGTGGGTCAGTAACTGGTATGGTCAGATAGACTAGTGGTTAGAGTGGTGGGTCAGTAACTGGTATGGTCAGATAGACTAGTGGTTAGAGTGGTAGGTCAGTAACTGGTATGGTCAGATAGACTAGTGGTTAGAGTGGTGGGTCAGTAACTGGTATGGTCAGATAGACTAGTGGTTAGAGTGGTGGGTCAGTAACTGGTATGGTCAGATAGACTAGTGGTTAGAGTGGTGGGTAAGTAACTGGTATGGTCAGATAGACGAGTGGTTAGAGTGTTGGGTCAGTAACTGGTATGGGCAGATAGACTAGTGGTTAGAGTGGTGGGTCAGTAACTGGTATGGGCAGATAGACTAGTGGTTAGAGTGGTGGGTCAGTAACTGGTATGGTCAGGTAGACTAGTGGTTAGAGTGGTGGGTCAGTAACTGGTATGGTCAGATAGACTAGTGGTTAGAGTGGTGGGTCAGTAACTGGTATGGTCAGATAGACTAGTGGTTAGAGTGGTGGGTCAGTAACTGGTATGGTCAGATAGACTAGTGGTTAGAGTGGTGGGTCAGTAACTGGTATGGTCAGATAGACTAGTGGTTAGAGTGGTGGGTCAGTAACTGGTATGGTCAGATAGACTAGTGGTTAGAGTGGTGGGTCAGTAACTGGTATGGTCAGATAGACTAGTGGTTAGAGTGGTGGGTCAGTAACTGGTATGGTCAGATAGACTAGTGGTTAGAGTGGTGGGTCAGTAACTGGTATGGTCAGATATGAGATGTAAACCAACACCTATCATACTACTATGACTGACCCTGTAAACCAACACCTATCATACTACTATGACTGACCCTGTAAAACAACACCTATCATACTACTATGACTGACCCTGTACAACAACACCTATCATACTACTATTTACATTTACATTTAAGTCATTTAGCAGACGCTCTTATCCAGAGCGACTTACAAATTGGTGCATACACCTTATGACATCCATGACTGACCCTGTAAAACAACACCTATCATACTACTATGACTGACCCTGTAAAACAACACCTGTCATACTACTATGTCTGACCCTGTAAAACAACCCCTATCATACTACTATGACTGACCCTGTAAAACAACACCTATCATACTACTATGACCCTGTAAAACAACACCTGTCATACTACTATGACTGACCCTGTAAACCAACACCTATCATACTACTATGACTGACCCTGTAAAACAACACCTATCATACTACTATGACTGACCCTGTAAAACAACACCTATCATACTACTATGACTGACCCTGTAAAACAACACCTATCATACTACTATGACTGACCCTGTAAAACAACACCTATCATACTACTATGACTGACCCTGTAAAACAACACCTATCATACTACTATGACCCTGTAAAACAACACCTGTCATACTACTATGACTGACCCTGTAAAACAACACCTATCATACTACTATGACTGACCCTGTACAACAACACCTACCATACTACTATGACCCTGTAAAACAACACCTATCATACTACTATGACCCTGTAAAACAACACCTATCATACTACTATGACTGACCCTGTAAAACAACACCTATCATACTACTATGACTGACCCTGTACAACAACACCTATCATACTACTATGACTGACCCTGTAAAACAACACCTATCATACTACTATGACTGACCCTGTAAAACAACACCTATCATACTACTATGACTGACCCTGTAAAACAACACCTATCATACTACTATGACTGACCCTGTAAAACAACACCTATCATACTACTATGACTGACCCTGTAAAACAACACATTTCACTGAACCAATCTGATGTCTGTGACAATCAAACACTTTAAAAGCTAACCAACATAAAGAAAATGACAGCATCGATTATTACAACAGTTAATTTAACAATGCTGTTTATAAATCTAGTTGACATTCATCCCAGGACACCTTGACTTGCATTACACTCTCACTGCAGAACAACATCCTCATGAAATCACATGACTTCTAGTTAGAGAAGAGGATTCCTGTTAACACGGCCTGCTACAAGCAGGAAACTAGTTATGGACCAACCAGAAATGTGACATGTCTGTTTGACAGTTACCCTGAAAGATGCATGTGTGAACTATCTTGTCATCTCTTTGGCTAACCACATTGGAACATTCTAGTCTTTAAGGACATGAACTGGCAGAACAGGTTTCAGCAAAGTATGGAGTCAATGTTTTCAGGAAGGTGTAACCATGACAACAGGCAGACTAAGTGCAAGGGCAGCCACCTGAACTACTGTCCTACAGAGACAAACAGCCACCTGATCTACTGTCCTACAAAGACAAACAGCATCTACACAAACAGCCACCTGAACTACTGTCCTACAAAGACAAACAGCATCTTCACAAACAGCCACCTGAACTACTGTCCTACAAAGACAAACAGCCACCTGAACTACTGTCCTACTACAAAGACACAAAGACAAACAGCCACCTGAACTACTATCCTACAGAGACAAAGAGCATCTACACAAACAGTGAATCTGAGAAAAATGGCTTTAAAGTTTGTTTCCTAGTCCATGCATATTAACCGTGACCACTGATCTGACCTATGACCCCTAAGTACTGATACTACGCTCTGCCTTGGTATGACCTATGACCCCTAAGTACTGATACTACACTCTGCCTTGGTCTGACCTATGACCCCTAAGTACTGATACTACACTCTGCCTTGGTCTGACCTATGACCCCTAAGTACTGATACTACACTCTGCCTTGGTATGACCTATGACCCCTAAGTACTGATACTACACTCTGCTTTGGTCTGACCTATGACCCCTAAGTATTGATCCTACACTCTGCCTTGGTATGACCTATGACCGCTAAGTACTGATACTGCACTCTGCCTTGGTATGACCTATGACCCCTAAGTACTGATACTACACTCTGCCTTGGTATGACCTATGACCCCTAAGTATTGATACTACACTCTGCCTTGGTATTACATTTTACATTTACATTTAAGTCATTTAGCAGACGCTCTTATCCAGAGCGACTTACAAATTGGTGCATTCACCTTATGACATCCAGTGGAACAGCCACTTTACAATAGTGCATCTAAATCTTTTAAGGGGGGTGAGAAGGATTACTTTATCCTATCCTAGGTATTCCTTAAAGAGGTGGGGTTTCAGGTGTCTCCGGAAGGTGGTGATTGACTCCGCTGTCCTGGCGTCGTGAGGGAGTTTGTTCCACCATTGGGGGCCAGAGCAGCGAACAGTTTTGACTGGGCTGAGCGGGAACTGTACTTCCTCAGTGGTAGGGAGGCAAGCAGGCCAGAGGTGGATGAACGCAGTGCCCTTGTTTGGGTGTAGGGCCTGATCAGAGCCTGGAGGTACTGAGGTGCCGTTCCCCTCACAGCTCCGTAGGCAAGCACCATGGTCTTGTAGCGGATGCGAGCTTCAACTGGAAGCCAGTGGAGAGAGCGGAGGAGCGGGGTGACGTGAGAGAACTTGGGAAGGTTGAACACCAGACGGGCTGCGGCGTTCTGGATGAGTTGTAGGGGTTTAATGGCACAGGCAGGGAGCCCAGCCAACAGCGAGTTGCAGTAATCCAGACGGGAGATGACAAGTGCCTGGATTAGGACCTGCGCCGCTTCCTGTGTGAGGCAGGGTCGTACTCTGCGGATGTTGTAGAGCATGAACCTACAGGAACGGGCCACCGCCTTGATGTTAGTTGAGAACGACAGGGTGTTGTCCAGGATCACGCCAAGGTTCTTAGCGCTCTGGGAGGAGGACACAATGGAGTTGTCAACCGTGATGGCGAGATCATGGAACGGGCAGTCCTTCCCCGGGAGGAAGAGCAGCTCCGTCTTGCCGAGGTTCAGCTTGAGGTGGTGATCCGTCATCCACACTGATATGTCTGCCAGACATGCAGAGATGCGATTCGCCACCTGGTCATCAGAAGGGGGAAAGGAGAAGATTAATTGTGTGTCGTCTGCATAGCAATGATAGGAGAGACCATGTGAGGTTATGACAGAGCCAAGTGACTTGGTGTATAGCGAGAATAGGAGAGGGCTTAGAACAGAGCCCTGGGGGACACCAGTGGTGAGAGCGCGTGGTGAGGAGACAGATTCTCGCCACGCCACCTGGTAGGAGCGACCTGTCAGGTAGGACGCAATCCAAGCGTGGGCCGCGCCGGAGATGCCCAACTCGGAGATGGTGGAGAGGAGGATCTGATGGTTCACAGTATCGAAGGCAGCCGATAGGTCTAGAAGGATGAGAGCAGAGGAGAGAGAGTTAGCTTTAGCAGTGCGGAGCGCCTCCGTGATACAGAGAAGAGCAGTCTCAGTTGAATGACTAGTCTTGAAACCTGACTGATTTGGATCAAGAAGGTCATTCAGAGAGAGATAGCGGGAGAGCTGGCCAAGGACGGCACGTTCAAGAGTTTTGGAGAGAAAAGAAAGAAGGGATACTGGTCTGTAGTTGTTGACATCGGAGGGATCGAGTGTAGGTTTTTTCAGAAGGGGTGCAACTCTCGCTCTCTTGAAGACGGAAGGGACGTAGCCAGCGGTCAGGGATGAGTTGATGAGCGAGGTGAGGTAAGGGAGAAGGTCTCCGGAAATGGTCTGGAGAAGAGAGGAGGGGATAGGGTCAAGCGGGCAGGTTGTTGGGTGGCCGGCCGTCACAAGACGCGAGATTTCATCTGGAGAGAGAGGGGAGAAAGAGGTCAGAGCACAGGGTAGGGCAGTGTGAGCAGAACCAGCGGTGTCGTTTGACTTAGCAAACGAGGATCGGATGTCGTCGACCTTCTTTTCAAAATGGTTGACGAAGTCATCTGCAGAGAGGGAGGAGGGGGGGGAGGGGGAGGGGGATTCAGGAGGGAGGAGAAGGTGGCAAAGAGCTTCCTAGGGTTAGAGGCAGATGCTTGGAATTTAGAGTGGTAGAAAGTGGCTTTAGCAGCAGAGACAGAGGAGGAAAATGTAGAGAGGAGGGAGTGAAAGGATGCCAGGTCCGCAGGGAGGCGAGTTTTCCTCCATTTCCGCTCGGCTGCCCGGAGCCAACATTTTTTTTTTTTAAAGAAAGACAAAAGTTAAGACTGTAGATTCTCTCACTGGCTTCTTCAGTCTTCAAGCCACATGTGTCACCAGTCACTGATGCCATGGGGTTTGGGTGTGCCTTTTGCGCCCGGAGCCCATTTCCGCTCGGCTGCCCGGAGCCCTAAGTACTGATACTACACTCTGCTTTGGTCTGACCTATGACCCCTAAGTACTGATACTACACTCTGCCTTGGTCTGACCTTAAACAGCTGTCTGGGTAATGAAACAGCAAAGTGCAGCATCTAGAAATCTAAATGTGTTGATCCAGATTTATTGTTGTTTTTCTGTTTGACGGAAACAGTTTGAGTTCTAACTACATTCTAACTGTATTTAATGGTGTTATGTAGTTGTGTTGTCATGTTGTATTGTAGTAACCCTCAACTGTATTTAATGGTGTTATGTAGTTGTGTTGTCATGTTGTATTGTAGTAACCCTCAACTGTATTTAATGGTGTTATGTAGTTGTGTTGTCATGTTGTATTGTAGTAACCCTCAACTGTATTTAATGGTGTTATGTAGTTGTGTTGTCATGTTGTATTGTAGTAACCCTCAACTGTATTTAATGTTGTTATGTAGTTGTGTTGTCATGTTGTATTGTAGTAACCCTCAACTGTATTTAATGGTGTTATGTAGTTGTGTTGTCATGTTGTATTGTAGTAACCCTCAACTGTATTTAATGGTGTTATGTAGTTGTGTTGTCATGTTGTATTGTAGTAACCCTCAACTGTATTTAATGGTGTTATGTAGTTGTGTTGTCATGTTGTATTGTAGTAACCCTCAACTGTATTTAATGGTGTTATGTAGTTGTGTTGTCATGTTGTATTGTAGTAACCCTCAACTGTATTTAATGGTGTTATGTAGTTGTGTTGTCATGTTGTATTGTAGTAACCCTCAACTGTATTTAATGGTGTTATGTAGTTGTGTTGTCATGTTGTATTGTAGTAACCCTCAACTGTATTTAATGGTGTTATGTAGTAGTGTTGTCATGTTGTTAATGTTGTATTCTAGAAGGCCTAACCCTCAACATTTTCTGGTGATGGAGAGAGACACAGACGAGACACAGAGACAGCAACAGAAAAGGATGTGATGGAGAGAGACACCAAACAAGACACAGAGACAGCAACAGACGACACAGAGAAAGTGATGGAGAGAGACAGAAGAATAGAGTTCCAGACAGTTGTAGAATGTATGCCAAGGCACATTGTAAGAGCTATAAAGAGAGAGGGAGTGGGAGAGAGAACAGGCAGAACCTGATATGTAAATGAGCAGAGCAAATGAAACTCACTTTTGACGACCTGATGATCATTCCAGACTGTGTTTCTATTGAGAGATAAAAGGTAAGACGACGATTGTTATGTGTTTTCATATAGTTGATGATATTGTTATATAGTTGATGATATTGTTATGTGTATTCATATAGTTGATGATATTGTTATATTCATATAGTTGATGATATTGTTATGTGTATTCATATAGTTGATGATATTGTTATGTGTATTCATATAGTTGATGATATTGTTATGTGTTTTCATTTGGTTGATGATATTGTTATGTGTATTCATATAGTTGATGATATTGTTGTGTGTTTTCATTTGGTTGATGATATTGTTATGTATATTCATATAGTTGATGATATTGTTATGTGTATTCATATAGTTGATGATATTGTTGTGTGTATTCATATAGTTGATGATATTGTTATGTGTATTCATATAGTTGATGATATTGTTATATTCATATAGTTGATGATATTGTTATGTGTATTCATATAGTTGATGATATTGTTGTGTGTATTCATATAGTTGATGATATTGTTATGAGTATTCATATAGTTGATGATATTGTTATGTGTTTTCATTTGGTTGATGATATTTCTGATGGACAGTGTTATATTGTCCTACTCTTCTCAATTTTTTTATATAAATTAGATGCGTGGGGTGAATTGGTTCTGTGCCCATCTGTGTGCCCCAAGGTGATCACTCCTACACTATCTAGAATCTAAAAGGGTTCTTTGGCTGTCCCCATAGGAGAACCCTTTGTAGAACCTGTTTTTGGTACTAGGTAGAACCCTTTTGGGTTCCATGAAGAACCCTTTCCACAGAGACTTTAGTCTAAGAGTGTCTATAGACCAGCGTGATCTCCTACTGTATCATAGGTCTATAGACCAGGGTGATCTCCTTCTGTATCATAGGTCTATAGACCAGGGTGATCTCCTACTGTATCATAGGTCTATAGACCAGGGTGATCTCCTACTGTATCATAGGTCTATAGACCAGGGTGATCTCCTACTGTATCATGGGTCTATAGACCAGGGTGATCTCCTACTGTATCATAGGTCTATAGACCAGGGTGATCTCCTACTGTATCATAGGTCTATAGACCAGGGTGATCTCCTACTGTATCATAGGGCTATAGACCAGGGTGATCTCCTACTGTATCATAGGTCTATAGACCAGGGTGATCTCCTACTGTATCATAGGGCTATAGACCAGGGTGATCTCCTACTGTATCATAGGTCTATAGACCAGGGTGATCTCCTACTGTATCATAGGTCTATAGACCAGGGTGATCTCCTACTGTATCATAGGTCTATAGACCAGGGTGATCTACTGTATCATAGGTCTATAGACCAGGGTGATCTCCTACTGTATCATAGGTCTATAGACTTGTCTTCTCAAAACAGACTTAAAAAACAACAAGCAACAAACAAACATTTTTCTCTTTCTAAACTACTGTTAACACTTTTTACTCAGGGAGGTATTTTTCTGTGAAAGAGACAAATAAATATTGTTGAAAGACTAACAACTTACACTTCCTCAAAACAGGTTGTGTGTCATTAGTGCCATTTAAAACTGTTGGCATACCAAAAACACCAACATAGAAATAGGAAAACTAGAACACCCCCTAGTCATGCCTTGATCTACAACACCATAGAGAACCAAGGGCTCTCTGTGGTCAGGCGTGACAGCAACATTTTAAAACTGTTGGCTGTGGAGTAAACTAATGAATACAACCCAGGTTGTTGCCTACGACTCGGCATGTTGATACCTGCCTGATGCTGAAACCTGATTGTAGCCTGAGAGGTAAACTATGATACTAGCCAGATATACTGGTTTTCTAAAGTTAGCCAACTTCAGTTAGCTTCACATTCCAGCTCAGACCTCATCCATCAGAATATACAGAACAGAACAGAAAATATCTCAATGACTTGACATGTTCTGGTTGTGAATTCAGGCTACAAGTTGAGAATCCTGCCAGGGATTATTGGAAAAAGTGTGTAGAGACATTACATGTCTGGTGTAATGTTAGTATAGTGAAGTAAAACACTCATAACAGTAGATAAATTAAATGTCTGGTGTAATGTTAGTATAGTGAATGACAGTAAAACACTCCTAACAGTCTACTTCTACTGAGACAGGTTGGTGTCAGTTTAATCATACAACATGGAGCTGACTGGACGTGGTCAAGTCAAATTCAATATATCAATATTCATATATTATAGTTCTACATTTAACATTTCAGATGATAATGTAATTGTATCATAGTTCCTCTATAGTGTAGTGAACCTCTACATTTCATATGATAATGTAATTGTATCATAGTTCCTCTATAGTGTAGTGATCCTCTACATGTCATATGATAATGTAATTGTATCATAGTTCCTCTATAGTGTAGTGAACCTCTACATTTCATATGATAATATAATTGTATCATAGTTCCTCTATAGTGTAGTGATCCTCTACATGTCATATGATAATGTAATTGTACCATAGTTCCTCAAACATTTCAGATGATAATGTAATTGTATCATAGTTCCTCTATAGTGTAGTGATCCTCTACATTTCATATGATAATGTAATTGTATCATAGTTCCTCTATAGTGTAGTGATCCTCTACATTTCATATGATAATATAATTGTATCATAGTTCCTCTATAGTGTAGTGATGGTGCTGCTAGTGAAAGAAAACATTAAGAGACAGAATACAGGCGGTGGAGTTTGCACAAAGTTTACGTACAACAATATATTGAAATAGGTAGACTGAGCATAGAGCTAAAGGCTATAACCACGGGGAAGAAACTATTCAGATTGGGGTCTATAACATCCAATCACAGAGGTTTACAGCAGCTGACAGTTGCAACTTCATTGCTAATAACTCAAACTTCCCTTTTCAGATAAAGACATCATCTCTGTACAGATGTAGGATCTGAATTTGATCACCCTGTTGCAGGAAAACTAAAACTTGCAGTGTATTTGATGTTTTAAAAAGGCTTCTGAATTTTGTCATTTCCACTTTCCACTTTAAAATGTTAATTATAATCCACATCATTTTTAAGCTTCAGTAAACTGTCTCAAATTAAGATCCTACATCTGTAGCAAAACACCTGTCTTTCATGTATTCTCCTTTGACCATTTGACATCTTTTATTTACTGTTGTTTAGGCTGGTTGAATGAGTTGCCTATGAAAGCTACTTCATCTGTAAGAAAACAGGCGTCTGCACCAGTGACTGTAAGTTATGTGATTTCCTCATATGAAATTAAAAGTATGTTTGTAGCCTACGCAGTTATAAAATGGCTGTTGAAACTGTGACACATATTTCTCAGTACATTAGAAGTCAGATAAATGTGTTGAGACGTAGGAAAGATGGGCAAACTCTCGTTGGTCTTGGCTTTCTACACACTATTATAAGGTTAGTCGATGTCAGACATTCAATAGTCAGAGTAGGTTGGAGTTATGATCACTTATCATGCTGACAAACCTGATGGTCTCTGTGAACTGATCTGAACAGGTTTAGACTGGTCATCTATGATATGTAGGTTATATACAGTACATTCTCTGTCCTGCTACTGGAAGGACTATAACATTATGTGAACTGATCTGAACAGGTTTAGGCTGGTCATCTATGATATGTAGGTTATATACAGTGTAGATTCTCTGTCCTGCTACTGGAAGGACTATAACATTATGTGAACTGATCTGAACAGGTTTAGGCTGGTCATCTATGATATGTAGGTTATATACAGTGTAGATTCTCTGTCCTGCTACTGGAAGGACTATAACATTATGTGAACTGATCTGAACAGGTTTAGACTGGTCATCTATGATATGTAGGTTATATACAGTGTAGATTCTCTGTCCTGCTACTGGTAGGACTATAACATTATGTGAACTGATCTGAACAGGTTTAGACTGGTCATCTATGATATGTAGGTTATATACAGTACATTCTCTGTCCTGCTACTGGAAGGACTATAACATTATGTGAACTGATCTGAACAGGTTTAGACTGGTCATCTATGATATGTAGGTTATATACAGTACATTCTCTGTCCTGCTACTGGTAGGACTATAACATTATGTGAACTGATCTGAACAGGTTTAGGCTGGTCATCTATGATATGTAGGCTATAGCTGAGGTATAGACCTTGATCTGCATATCACTAACAAACTGCTAGTATACATTATAACCTAGTCTACTTTACATTATATAAAATGTCTTACTTGTTGCAAATAAACTTTCTGAATGGATCAATAATTTCCCCCCTCAGATCAATAATGTCTGTTTTAGCCCTTCTGTCTACATTCTCAGATACATTTAGAAAATAACAGATTGAAAGACAATAAATAGACACTTTTAATGAATAAAAATAAGTGTGAGACAAATGGCCTTGTGTTGCTGTACTGTCTATAACTACCTTAACAAACAGTGACTTATTATTATTATTATTGTTATTGTTGCTGTACTGTCTATAACTACCTTAACAAACAGTGACTTATTATTATTATTATTATTATTATTATTATTATTATTATTATTATTATTATTATTGTTGCTGTACTGTCTATAACTACCTTAACAAACAGTGACTTATTATTATTATTATTATTATTATTATTATTATTATTATTATTATTATTATTATTGTTGCTGTACTGTCTATAACTACCTTAACAAACAGTGACTTATTATTATTATTATTATTATTATTATTGTTGCTGTACTGTCTATAACTACCTTAACAAACAGTGACTTATTATTATTATTATTATTATTATTATTATTATTATTATTATTATTATTATTATTATTATTGTTGCTGTACTGTCTATAACTACCTTAACAAACAGTGACTTATTATTATTATTATTATTATTATTATTATTATTATTATTATTATTATTATTATTATTATTATTATTATTATTATTATTATTATTATTATTATTGTTGCTGTACTGTCTATAACTACCTTAACAAACAGTGTCTTATTATTATTATTATTATTATTATTATTATTATTATTATTATTATTATTATTATTATTATTGTTGCTGTACTGTCTAGAACTACCTTAACAAACAGTGACTTATTATTATTATTATTATTATTATTATTATTGTTATTGTTGCTGTACTGTCTATAACTACTTTAACAAACAGTGACTTATTATTATTATTATTATTATTATTATTATTATTATTATTATTATTATTATTGTTGCTGTACTGTCTATAACTACCTTAACAAACAGTGACTTATTATTATTATTATTATTATTATTATTATTATTATTGTTGCTGTACTGTCTATAACTACCTTAACAAACAGTGACTTATTATTATTATTATTATTATTATTATTATTATTATTATTATTATTATTATTATTGTTGCTGTACTGTCTATAACTACCTTAACAAACAGTGACTTATTATTATTATTATTATTATTATTATTATTATTATTATTATTATTATTATTATTGTTGCTGTACTGTCTATAACTACCTTAACAAACAGTGACTTATTATTATTATTATTATTATTATTATTATTATTATTGTTGCTGTACTGTCTATAACTACCTTAACAAACAGTGACTTATTATTATTATTATTATTATTATTATTATTATTGTTGCTGTACTGTCTATAACTACCTTAACAAACAGTGTCTTATTATTATTATTATTATTATTATTATTATTGTTATTGTTGCTGTACTGTCTATAACTACTTTAACAAACAGTGACTTATTAATATTATTATTATTATTATTATTATTGTTATTGTTGCTGTACTGTCTATAACTACTTTAACAAACAGTGACTTATTATTATTATTATTATTATTATTATTATTATTGTTGCTGTACTGTCTATAACTACATTAACAAACAGTGACTTATTATTATTATTATTATTATTATTATTATTATTATTATTATTGTTGTTGCTGTACTGTCTATAACTACATTAACAAACAGTGACTTATTATTATTATTATTATTATTATTATTATTATTATTATTATTGTTGCTGTACTGTCTATAACTACCTTAACAAACAGTGACTTATTATTATTATTATTATTATTATTATTATTGTTATTATTATTATTATTATTATTATTATTATTATTGCTGTACTGTCTATAACTACTTTAACAAACAGTGACTTATTATTATTATTATTATTATTATTATTATTATTATTATTATTATTATTATTATTGTTGCTGTACTGTCTATAACTACCTTAACAAACAGTGATTATTATTATTATTATTATTATTATTATTATTGTTATTGTTGCTGTACTGTCTATAACTACTTTAACAAACAGTGACTTATTATTATTATTATTATTATTATTATTATTATTATTGTTGCTGTACTGTCTATAACTACTTTAACAAACAGTGACCTTAACAAACAGTGATTATTATTATTATTATTATTATTATTATTATTATTATTATTATTATTATTATTATTGTTGCTGTACTGTCTATAACTACCTTAACAAACAGTGACTTATTATTATTATTATTATTATTATTATTATTATTATTATTATTATTATTATTATTGTTGCTGTACTGTCTATAACTACCTTAACAAACAGTGACTTATTATTATTATTATTATTATTATTATTATTGTTGCTGTACTGTCTAGAACTACCTTAACAAACAGTGACTTATTAATATTATTATTATTATTATTATTATTGTTATTGTTGTTGCTGTACTGTCTATAACTACTTTAACAAACAGTGACTTATTATTATTATTATTATTATTATTATTATTATTATTATTGTTGCTGTACTGTCTATAACTACATTAACAAACAGTGACTTATTATTATTATTATTATTATTATTATTATTATTATTATTATTATTGTTGTTGCTGTACTGTCTATAACTACCTTAACAAACAGTGACTTATTATTATTATTATTATTATTGTTATTATTGTTGCTGTACTGTCTATAACTACCTTAACAAACAGTGACTTATTATTATTATTATTATTATTATTATTATTATTATTATTATTATTATTGTTGCTGTACTGTCTATAACTACCTTAACAAACAGTGACTTATTATTATTATTATTATTATTATTATTATTATTATTATTATTATTGTTGCTGTACTGTCTATAACTACCTTAACAAACAGTGACTTATTATTATTATTATTATTATTGTTGCTGTTCTGTCTATAACTACCTTAACAAACAGTGACTTATTATTATTATTACAGACAGTTACCATGGAGATGAAATGTCACAACTACGTTATCATGTGATGCATTAAATCATCTGATTGTTTCTGTGTCTGTTAGTAAATGTTTTATAAGAGAAAATTAATAAATGATAACATTTAACATTAAATAATTACTGTGTTAACCACAAATAACATTTTGGATCTCTGTTTAGGGGTCAGTGCTCTAAAATGAGTCTCTCTGGGGAGAGAGAGGAGGGGGGCCCTGCCTCTAAAATGAGTCTCTCTGGGGAGAGAGAGGGGGGCCCTGCCTCTAAAATGAGTCTCTCTGGGGAGAGAGAGGGGGGCCCTGCCTCTAAAATGAGTCTCTCTGGGGAACATGACACCAAAGCTAAGAGGTGAGATGACAATTTTTGATAACATTATTAAAATGTTTCCAAAATGTTCACATTTGTTTTTTAATCAGAAATGGTTGCTATGGGTACCTTCAATATTACTGTTCTCAGATTTTTAACTAATATATATATATATTATATATATAGGGTTCTCAATCCGGGGTCTGTGGAGGTACTGCAGGGAAAATGTTAAACATTTTCTGGTCATGGTTAACCATATTTATTTTCAGAAAAGTATACAACCTTAACAAGACACATATCCCTGTCCTCTTTTTCAAGACGTGGCCGATTTAAACAGCCAGAAGACATTTTTTAATTTAAGTAACAAAATTATTTTTTATGACTTGTTTCTAAATGGCTGCTGGGTAATTTGATATGCATCGAAATGTTCGTTAGTCGCCATCGGAATTAATGAAAGCTGCGCAGTTTCACTGAGTTAGAAAACAAATGGAAAGGTCTAGCTCATTGATTTGTAGATCTGACGCAGTTGCTACCTCAGATTATGAGCCTAGCAGGTGTTGTGAATGAAATATGTAGTACACACAGAAGGCCACAGGGAGGAGCAAGAGAGCTATAAATGCATACTGTTTTTTACCTTAAAATCCCTAAACCTCACAATCAAATCAAATGTATTTATAAAGCCCTTTTTACATCAGCATCTAACCCTACCTACGTATGACCTATTTTAGCCTAAAACCTAATTATTTTAGAAACTGTTTTAGTAATAATATTATGTTAGTAAATACCATTATAGTACTAAATAGCATTTTGATTGTTTTGTTTATCAAAACCTATCTCAGCATTTTGCTGTTTTTGTTTTGTGATTTTATTATATTTATTATTGCAAGGCAGAACACTTGATCAACAAGTCACATGTGTTTTATTTTTCAAATGTAGTTTGTAGACCTGGTAACCTGGAATGGGATAGGTGGGGCAGGTTTGAGATCTAAGGAATTAATTAGAAAAATATACTTTATTTCTCAGCTGCCTCACCAATATCTGTATGTGAATTAATAACTTTTAATTGCTAAATATTTATTGAAAATATAGAGCCAAATGGTGGTGTATCCAGGGAGAAAACTATTGTGGTGAAATGTCATTTGTGGAATTATGCTGCCATCTACTGGAATTAGAAAGCTAATGTCATTTGTGGAATTATGCTGCCATCTACTGGAATGTTTTAGCAACTGCAGTACTACTGAATAATGTGTAATTCCTTACTAAACTAGTCAGAATTGTAGTCAGTCAGTAGTCAGACTCAGAATTGTAAAATACAAAATGTTCTGGTTCATTTGACCACTTACCACCATTAAATAACCATTTATAGTGTAACAAACATTGAAACTGACATAAACCATAAACACCATACAGTTAAATAGAGTTAAAGAGTTAAATGTATTCAAAATGATTTATTTAGATGGGTGACATTATCTGACAAAGTAGCAGCCCTGTAGACAGAGAAGAGCTCTCCAGTAGGTACCAAAACATTCAAAGGACATTTTCTCAAAGTTTATCATCTTTCAAAACATAATTACTTTCCCATTCTTCCTCAACTGTAGTGTCTGATATTTAGTTTTCTAACACTGAGTCTGTACTACTGTAGTGTATGATATTTAGTTTTCTAACACTGAGTCTCTACTACTGTAGTGTCTGATATTTAGTTTTCTAACACTGAGTCTGTACTACTGTAGTGTATGATATTTAGTTTTCTAACACTGAGTCTGTACTACTGTAGTGTATGATATTTAGTTTTCTAAAACTGAGTCTCTACTACTGTAGTGTCTGATATTTAGTTTTCTAACACTGAGTCTGTACTTTTATCGAATTAAAAACACAATTTCAAGTTTTGCCACAGAAGACAACATTCAACCGGTTGGTCACATTTGAGAATGAGGCAGATGAATAGCATTTTGTGGGAAAAAACATTATTATTTGTCCCTCTGAAATGAAACCATCAAGTGATAGATTTTAAACAAATGCATGTTTGTCATTGAACAATCCCATGCCTTGATTAGAGAATGAAAAAACCCACCAAGCTCTTTAACTTCTTATGGGAGGTGGGAGGCTAGCGCCAAATTGCAGAGCGCCAGATTGAAAATACAGAAATTCTCAGGTTACAAGTTAATCAACGTTCAAAGCAGAATTTTTCATTTAGTTTAGACTTATACACTTTAGAGAGGGAGACTTTTCTACTGAACAAAGGTAAGAAGAACTCATGGGTCCTGGTCAGTGAGTTAAACAACACTGTCTCTAGTCATTTCTCCTCCCATTTTCCCATTTATTGTTGTTGTTTTCATAATCCATAGGCTAATCCTTTTGTCCATTTTCACAGTCCTAAAGCAATATTAAACAAACACAACATTCCCTCCCTGTGTGTGTGTGTGTGTGTGTGTGTGTGTGTGTGTGTGTGTGTGTGTGTGTGTGTGTGTGTGTGTGTGTGTGTGTGTGTGTGTGTGTGTGTGTGTGTGTGTGTGTGTGTGTGTGTGTGTGTGTGTGTGTGTGTGTGTGTGTGAGTGTGTGTGTGGTGTGTGTGTGTGTGTGTGTGTGTGTGTGTGTGTGTACTCCCTGGATGAGGAGATGTAATCTCTATCCTGATTGCCTACTCACTTTTACCCCGACCTACATGTACATATTACCTCAACTACCTGGTACCCTGCACATTGACTCAGTACTGGTACTCCTTATAGTCTCATTATTACCTCAACTACCTGGTACCCTGCACATTGACTCAGTACTGGTACTCCTTATAGTCTCATTATTACCTCAACTACCTGGTACCCTGCACATTGACTCAGTACTGGTACTCCTTATAGCCTCATTATTACCTCAACTACCTGGTACCCTGCACATTGACTCAGTACTGGTACTCCTTATAGTCTCATTATTACCTCAACTACCTGGTACCCTGCACATTGACTCAGTACTGGTACTCCTTATAGCCTCATTATTACCTCAACTACCTGGTACCCTGCACATTGACTCAGTACTGGTACTCCTTATAGCCTCATTATTACCTCAACTACCTGGTACCCTGCACATTGACTCAGTACTGGTACTCCTTATAGTCTCATTATTACCTCAACTACCTGGTACCCTGCACATTGACTCAGTACTGGTACTCCTTATAGTCTCATTATTACCTCAACTACCTGGTACCCTGCACATTGACTCAGTACTGGTACTCCTTATAGTCTCATTATAAACTCAACTACCTGGTACCCTGCACATTGACTCAGTACTGGTACTCCTTATAGCCTCATTATTACCTCAACTACCTGGTACCCTGCACATTGACTCAGTACTGGTACTCCTTATAGCCTCATTATTACCTCAACTACCTGGTACCCTGCACATTGACTCAGTACTGGTTCTCCTTATAGTCTCATTATTACCTCAACTACCTGGTACCCTGCACATTGACTCAGTACTGGTTCTCCTTATAGTCTCATTATTACCTCAACTACCTGGTACCCTGCACATTGACTCAGTACTGGTACACCTTATAGTCTCATTATTACCTCAACTACCTGGTACCCTGCACATTTACTCAGTACTGGTACTCCTTATAGTCTCATTATTACCTCAACTACCTGGTAGTTCCATGATTAGCTAGTGAACAATCCCATAGATTAGCTAGTGAACAATCCCATAGATTAGCTAGTGAACAATCCCATGATTAGCTAGTGAAAAATCCCATAGATTAGCTAGTGAACAATCCCATGATTAGCTAGTGAACAATCCCATAGATTAGATAGTAAACAACCCCATGATTAGATAGTGAACAATCCCATGATTAGATAGTGAACAATCCCATAGATTAGCTAGTGAACAATCCCATGATTAGATAGTGAACAACCCCATGATTAGATAGTGGACAATCCCATAGATTAGCTAGTGAACAATCCCATAGATTAGATAGTGAACAATCCCATGATTAGATAGTGAACAATCCCATAGATTAGCTAGTGAACAATCCCATGATTAGATAGTGAACAACCCCATGATTAGATAGTGAACAATCCCATAGATTAGATAGTGAACAATCCCATAGATTAGATAGTGAACAACCCCATGATTAGATAGTGAACAATCCCATGATTAGATAGTGAACAATCCCATAGATTAGATAGTGAACAACCCCATGATTAGATAGTGAACAATCCCATGATTAGATAGTGAACAACCCCATGATTAGATAGTGAACAATCCCATGATTAGATAGTGAACAATCCCATAGATTAGCTAGTGAACAATCCCATAGATTAGCTAGTGAACAATCCCATGATTAGATAGTGAACAATCCCATAGATTAGCTAGTGAACAACCCCATGATTAGCTAGTGAACAATCCCATGATTAGATAGTGAACAATCCCATGATTAACTAGTGAACAATCCCATGATTAGATAGTGAACAATCCCATGATTAGCTAGTGAACAATCCCATGATTAGCTAGTGAACAACCCCATGATTAGATAGTGAACAATCCCATGATTAGCTAGTAAACAACCCCATGATTAGCTAGTGAACAATCCCATGATTAGCTAGTGAAAAATCCCATAGATTAGCTAGTGAACAATCCCATAGATTAGCTAGTGAACAATCCCATGATTAGATAGTGAACAATCCCATAGATTAGCTAGTGAACAATCCCATAGATTAGATAGTGAACAATCCCATAGATTAGCTAGTGAACAATCCCATGATTAGATAGTGAACAATCCCATGATTAGCTAGTGAACAATCCCATGATTAGCTAGTGAACAACCCCATGATTAGATAGTGAACAACCCCATGATTAGATAGTGAACAATCCCATGATTAGATAGTGAACAATCCCATAGATTAGATAGTGAACAACCCCATGATTAGATAGTGAACAATCCCATGATTAGATAGTGAACAACCCCATGATTAGATAGTGAACAATCCCATGATTAGATAGTGAACAATCCCATGATTAGCTAGTGAACAATCCCATAGATTAGCTAGTGAACAATCCCATGATTAGCTAGTGAACAATCCCATAGATTAGCTAGTGAACAACCCCATGATTAGCTAGTGAACAATCCCATGATTAGATAGTGAACAATCCCATGATTAACTAGTGAACAATCCCATGATTAGATAGTGAACAATCCCATGATTAGCTAGTGAACAATCCCATGATTAGCTAGTGAACAACCCCATGATTAGATAGTGAACAATCCCATGATTAGCTAGTGAACAACCCCATGATTAGATAGTGAACAATCCCATGATTAACTAGTGAACAATCCCATGATTAGCTAGTGAACAATCCCATGATTAGCTAGTGAACAATCCCATTATTAGCTAGTGAACAATCCCATAGATTAGCTAGTGAACAATCCCATGATTAGCTAGTGAACAATCCCATAGATTAGCTAGTGAACAACCCCATGATTAGCTAGTGAACAATCCCATGATTAGATAGTGAACAATCCCATAGATTAGCTAGTGAACAATCCCATAGATTAGATAGTGAACAATCCCATAGATTAGCTAGTGAACAATCCCATGATTAGATAGTGAACAATCCCATGATTAGCTAGTGAACAATCCCATGATTAGCTAGTGAACAACCCCATGATTAGATAGTGAACAATCCCATGATTAGATAGTAAACAATCCCATGATTAACTAGTGAACAATCCCATGATTAGCTAGTGAACAATCCCATGATTAGCTAGTGAACAATCCCATGATTAGATAGTGAACAACCCCATGATTAGATAGTGAACAACCCCATGATTAGCTAGTGAACAATCCCATTATTAGCTAGTGAACAATCCCATGATTAGCTAGTGAACAATCCCATGATTAGATAGTGAACAATCCCATGATTAGCTAGTGAACAATCCCATGATTAGATAGTGAACAATCCCATAGATTAGATAGTGAACAATCCCATGATTAGCTAGTGAACAATCCCATGATTAGCTAGTGAACAATCCCATGATTAGCTAGTGAACAATCCCATGATTAGCTAGTGAACAATCCCATGATTAGATAGTGAACAATCCCATGATTAGCTAGTGAACAATCCCATGATTAGATAGTGAACAATCCCATGATTAGCTAGTGAACAATCCCATGATTAGATAGTGAACAATCCCATGATTAGCTAGTGAACAATCCCATGATTAGCTAGTGAACAACCCCATGATTAGCTAGTGAACAATCCCATGATTAGATAGTGAACAATCCCATGATTAGCTAGTGAACAATCCCATGATTAGATAGTGAACAATCCCATGATTAGATAGTGAACAATCCCATGATTAGCTAGTGAACAATCCCATGATTAGATAGTGAACAATCCCATGATTAGCTAGTGAACAATCCCATGATTAGCTAGTGAACAATCCCATGATTAACTAGTGAACAATCCCATGATTAGATAGTGAACAATCCCATGATTAGATAGTGAACAATCCCATGATTAGATAGTGAACAATCCCATGATTAGATAGTGAACAACCCCATGATTAGCTAGTGAACAATCCCATGATTAGATAGTGAACAATCCCATGATTAACTAGTGAACAATCCCATGATTAACTAGTGAACAATCCCATGATTAGATAGTGAACAATCCCATGATTAGATAGTGAACAACCCCATGATTAGCTAGTGAACAATCCCATGATTAGATAGTGAACAATCCCATGATTAACTAGTGAACAATCCCATGATTAGCTAGTGAACAATCCCATGATTAGATAGTGAACAACCCCATGATTAGCTAGTGAACAATCCCATGATTAGATAGTGAACAATCCCATGATTAACTAGTGAACAATCCCATGATTAGATAGTGAACAATCCCATGATTAGCTAGTGAACAATCCCATGATTAGCTAGTGAACAATCCCATGATTAGCTAGTGAACAATCCCATGATTAACTAGTGAACAATCCCATGATTAGATAGTGAACAATCCCATGATTAGATAGTGAACAATCCCATGATTAGATAGTGAACAATCCCATGATTAGCTAGTGAACAATCCCATGATTAGCTAGTGAACAATCCCATGATTAGCTAGTGAACAATCCCATGATTAGCTAGTGAACAATCCCATACCATGATTAGATAGTGGAAAAACACACCAATCTCTTTCAGAAATGCTTTGAACAATAAAAGCTAATTTACTCACATTTGACGCACATTGACTCAGTACTGGTACTCCTTATAGTCTCATTATAACCTCAACTACGTGGTACCCTGCACATTGACTCAGTACTGGTACTCCCTATAGTCTCATTATTACCCCAACTACCTGGTACCCTGCACATTGACTCAGTACTGGTACTCCTTATAGTCTCATTATAAACTCAACTACCTGGTACCCTGCACATTGACTCAGTACTGGTACTCCTTATAGTCTCATTATTACCTCAACTACCTGGTACCCTGCAC
>NW_026283693.1:0-4488 GCF_023373465.1 Oncorhynchus keta
GAGGAGACGGACCCACTGGTTGCCCTCTAGGTTACAGAGAGCTGGTAATCCCATCCACCACACTACCAGGTGGGTGGTATAGAGGAGACAGACCCACTGGTTACCCTCTAGGTTACAGAGAGCTGGTAATCCCATCCACCACACTACCAGGTGTGTGGTATAGAGGAGACAGACCCACTGGTTACCCTCTAGGTTACAGAGAGCTGGTAATCCCATCCACCAAACTACCAGGTGTGAAACATGGTATAGAGGAGACGGACCCACTGGTTGCCCTCTAGGTTACAGAGAGCTGGTAATCCCATCCACCACACTACCAGGTGTGAAACAGGGAAGGGACTCAGGGGTATGCTAATTTGGTATAGAGCAGACCTAACTCAGTCGATTAAATTAATCAAAACAGGAACATTTGACATTTGGCTAGAAATTGAAAAGAAAATTATCTTAGCAGAGAAAAATGTCCTCCTGTGTGCTACCTATACCCCCCACACACTAGAATCCCCATACTTTAATGAAGACAGCTTCTCCATCCTGGAGGGAAATCAATCATTTCCAGGCCCAGGGACATGTACTAGCCTATGGTGACCTAAATGCCAGAACCGGACAAGAACCTGACACCCTCAGCACACAGGGGGACAGCATTCCAGGGGTGACAGCATTCCCTCCCACATATGCCCCCCCAGGCACAACTATGACAACATAACCAACAAAACGGGTCACAGCTCCTGCAGCTCTGTCGCATGCTGGGTATGTACATAGTCAATGGTAGGCTTCAAGGGGACTCCTATGGCTAAACTCTTGGCAGTATTAATGTAGACTACTTTATCACTAACCTCAACCCAGATTCTCTCAGAGCATTCACAGTCAGTCCACTGACACCCCTATCAGACCACAGCAAAATCACAGTCTACTTGAACAGAGCAATACACAATCATGAGGCATCAAAGCCAAAGGAACTGAGTAACATTAAGAAATGCTATAGATGGAAGGAATGCAGTTTGGAAACCTACCAAAAACAATTAGGCAACAATCCCCTTTAGACAATTTCCTGGGTAAAACATTCCACTGTAATAATGAAGGTGTAAACTTGGCAGTAGAAAATCTTAACAGTATATTTGACCTCTCAGCTTCCCTATCAAATCTAAAAATCTCAAATAGAAAACCGAAGAAAATGAACAACAATGACAAATGTTTTGATGAAGAATGCAAAAATCTAAGAAAGAAATTTATAAACCTGTCCAACCAAAAACACAGAGACCCGGAAAACCTGAGTCTACACCTTCACTATGGTGAATCACTAAAACAATACAGAAATACACTACGGAAAAAGAAGGAACAGCACGTCAGAAATCAGCTCAATGTAATTGAAGAATCCATAGACTCACCACTTCTGGGAAAATTAGAAAACACTAAACAAACAACAACACGAAGAATTATCTATCCAAAATGGAGATGTATGGGTAAACCACTTCTCCAATCTTTTTGGCTCTATAACAAAGAATAAAGAGCAAAAACATATACATGATCAAATACAAATCTTAGAATTAACTATCAAAGACTACGAGAACTCACTGGTCACTCAATTCCGAATAAAACCCAACTTTGAGAAATTCTCAAGTTGACCATGTTTCTCTCAATCACGGGAGTACAAAGGTTGCAGACCATTGCTGAATCTTTTAACCATACAACGTGGTTAAACTCTTATACTATCGATACCGACAGAATAAGAACAAGTCTTTGATATTAATTACTAGTCTGCAGCTAGGAATTCAGTATCATTGAACGCGAAAAACGACAACCGCCGAAACATCCATTCTACAACAACATGAATGAATGTCACTCTGAACTATCCACTATAACCACGACAGAAAGAGAGAGAGAGAGACGGACAATTCTACAAAATAACCACGTTTTCAACAGCGATCAAGACGACACACTGAGCGTAAATACTATTGATTGCAATATTTCCCGAATGAGTGAGCGTTCATGTGTAAATGATTAGCATTTCAATTGTTATAAATATGAACTCTGTAGTGACTTCTCAGTCGACCCCCACTTCCCTTTTGTCTAACAAGCCGCCTTGCCGGTTTAGCCCACTAGGGGCACATTCTCCTATCATTTCTTGTAACCATATTTACCTTGTTGTTTTGTTTATGCATTTCTGTGAATTACTTAGTTAGTAATAAATAAATGATTTAAGACAATTGATGTATGGATGACTCATAGTGAAGACTGCAGATAACCAACGATTTACGACGTTTGGAATGAGACTAACGTAAATTATTCTTTAATTCGAAGACTAACTGATCAGATATAAAATATCTGAAAGGTTATATCAGGAAATTATAACTTTAATCTGAATATTTTCCTTGGTGCCCCGACTTCCTAGTTAATTACGGTTACATGATTAATCAGTTTGATCGCGTAATACTAGTTACAGAGAATCTTTGACAAAAACGAAGTCTTCAATTTAATGATAGTAAAGACACGACAATGGTGTTCCACGCACTTCTATGCGGAGGTGAAAAGCCACATTCAGTGACTCCTTAAACTTAAAATTCCTTAAACTTCATCAGGAAAACTTAATCAGGAAGTCAACTTCATCATAGGCATCACTTCTGGTCTGTGTACAGAAAAAGGATGGGAGTTTAAAACTTTGTGTTGCTTACAGAGGATTGAACAAGAAGACTGTGCTGGATTTTCCCAAGGCTCTTTTTGTGGCTCCTGACCACACGACTGAACAGTAGTCCAGGTGCAAAAAAACTAGGGCCTGTAGGACCTGCCTTCTTGATTTATTACAATATTCAGTTGAGGTTTAGGGCTTATTGAATGATTTGTCCCAAATACAATACTTTAGAAATATTTAGGACTAACTTATTCTTTGCCACCCACCCACTTTGAAACTAACTGCAGCTCTTTGTTAAGTGTTGCAGTCATTTCAGTCGCTATCGTAACTGACATGTATAGTGTTGCGTCATCTGCATACATAGACACACTGGCTTTACTCAAAGCCAGTGGCATGTCATTAGTAAAGATTGAAAAAGTAAGGGGCCGAGACAGCTGCCCTGGGGAATTCATGTTTACCTGGATTATGCTGGAGAGGCTTCCATTAAAGAACACTCTCTGTGTTCTGTTAGTCAGAGTAACTCTCCATAATATAACACTTGTGTAAAGCCATAACACATATGTTTTATAAAACGTGTTTAGTTTCCAAAAGGTATCGAAATTGTCAACAAAAGTTACAACCATTGAACTGCAATAATCACGTAGCCAGTTGTGAAGATAAATAATCCTGCTAAAGTGTTAAATGCCATTCTTCAGAGAGGGCATAGGTCCAGATATGATGGGTTTTTCATTAGTATCTAGCTCTTTGAAATCCAGTTTCAACTGTTCCAGAGCTGCCCTTCATAATGTCATTAAAACCCACATGGACTACGATATAATCAATGTCCATGTCCTGGCATAGTACATTCAGGAGCAGCTTAGTAATGTAATTTACTTGAGCTCCGGAACAGTCACATTTGTTACCATGGGAGCTGCCCAAAATCACGGCTGGCTAGAAGTATGAAGAAATCCAGCCACTCCCACGCTTCACAGGATGGTGCAGGCCTCACTCAATCCAGAGCAGGACAATGTTACCGAAGTTTACTTTGAAATCACGAACTCTGGGCAACACCTGCCAGTCGGATAATGACAAGCGACATGACAGAGATGCAACCAACATGCCAACGCCATCCAGCCACCGGCGTAGAAAAGGTCAACATTCCACTCTTTGTTTTCCCCAGTTACGTAGGCTGCTGATCTGCGTGATGAAGGAAGCCACTCAAGACTATAATCCTCGGCAAGCAAACAATTGTCGCATTGGATCTCTGAGTGATCCAGTTTGCCCGGAAACAAAGCGTAGTAGATACAGCTCCTTCAGTGCTGGAACTATTCATTTACTTTTCCAGAGAAAGATGGTTCGAACTAATCTGGGACTATCTCCTTTTAGCTTAATGGCTAACGTTACCAGCTTAGTGGCTCTTTCAAGCAGACTTTAACCTGTCAGTTAAGAAGGATTCTGGGACAAGATATAGCGGTCCTAGCTGTTAGATGCTAAACACATCGCGGAATCCATGCAAAAACAAATTAGGCATGTATGTTTAAAAAATATTGGTTTTGTTTTAGTTAAAATAACAAACTGAGTGTTTCCAGTATACAGTGTTCAGCTGCATACTCTGATGAGCTGTATGGAAGGTCTTGGAACTCTCATGCAGGCTCAGTTAAAGGATGCAGCTGTATGGAGAACCTTGGAACTGAAAAGGTGAAGGACTGAGCCGACAGAATGTTATCAAGAGTCATGCCAAGTCAAACAGTTACTGCAAGAGTGGAACAGGCTCCATGTCTCAACAGAGGGATTATTACAAAGGAAAACAGCAAAAAGGACACAAGTTGTGGTAACAAGTCAGTACAGGATTGTTTTCCAAGTACTTACACAAGTACTTACACACT
>NW_026283694.1:0-25000 GCF_023373465.1 Oncorhynchus keta
GGGAACGACTGCTAGCTTCAACTCTTCCTTTTTAAATGGAGGGAACGACTGCTAGCTTCAACTCTTCCTTTTAAATGGAGGGAACGACTGCTAGCTTCAACTCTTCCTTTTTTAAATGGCTTCAACTCTTCCTTTTTAAATGGGGAACGACTGCCAGCTTCAACTCTTCTTTTTAAAAATGGAGGAAACTCAACTCTTCCTTTTTAAATGGAGGGAACGACTGCCAGCTTCAACTCTTCCTTTTAAATGGAGGGAACGACTGCTAGCTTCAACTCTTCTTTTTAAAAATGGAGGGAACGACTGCTAGCTTCAACTCTTCCTTTTTTAAAAATGGAGGGAACGACTGCTAGCTTCAACTCTTCCTTTTTAAAAATGGAGGGAACGACTGCTAGCTTCAACTCTTCCTTTTTAAAAATGGAGGGAACGACTGCTAGCTTCAACTCTTCTTTTAAATGGAGGGAACGACTGCTAGCTTCAACTCTTCTTTTTTTTAAATGGAGGGAACGACTGCTAGCTTCAACTCTTCCTTTTTAAATGGAGGGAACGACTGCTAGCTTCAACTCTTCCTTTTAAATGGAGGGAACGACTGCTAGCTTCAACTCTTCCTTTTTAAAAATGGAGGGAACGACTGCAAGCTTCAACTCTTCCTTTTTAAATGGAGGGAACGACTGCTAGCTTCAACTCTTCCTTTTTAAAAATGGAGGGAACGACTGCCAGCTTCAACTCTTCTTTTTAAATGGAGGGAACGACTGCTAGCTTCAACTCTTCTTTATAAATGGAGGGAACGACTGCTAGCTTCAACTCTTCCTTTTTAAATGGAGGGAACGACTGCTAGCTTCAACTCTTCTTTTTTAAATGGAGGGAACGACTGCCAGCTTCAACTCTTCTTTTTTAAATGGAGGGAACGACTGCTAGCTTCAACTCTTCCTTTTTAAATGGAGGGAACGACTGCTAGCTTCAACTCTTCTTTTTTAAATGGAGGGAACGACTGCTAGCTTCAACTCTTCCTTTTTAAATGGAGGGAACGACTGCTAGCTTCAACTCTTCCTTTTTTAAATGGAGGGAACGACTGCTAGCTTCAACTCTTCCTTTTTAAATGGAGGGAACGACTGCTAGCTTCAACTCTTCTTTTTTAAATGGAGGGAACGACTGCTAGCTTCAACTCTTCTTTTTAAATGGAGGGAACGACTGCTAGCTTCAACTCTTCCTTTTTTAAATGGAGGGAACGACTGCTAGCTTCAACTCTTTTTTAAATGGAGGAACAACTGCATTTTCCAAGAAGCATCTGTTAGTCATTTTTTAAAATGGGAGGGAACGACTACCTAATACACATCTGCACCGTATATTTAAAGTTAAAAGGGTAGTTTTCTGGTAGGAAAACCCCCTGCATTGTTTAAATGGAGGGAACGACTTTCAGTCAATAAGCTTTTTCAATTTTATCTTCCAGTTTTCAACTGAAGTCAATGGGAAGATTGATTATTTTTTTAAGTCAACATAAATATTTCACATGAATTTCACGTAAAAACAACAATTAGTAAAACATTGTGTTTAAATGGGGGCTGCTACCTTCAACACAAATGGAGGAAACACACCTTACACACACACACACCAACACTTAAACACACACCTTCAGCCTCTCTCAAGTCATTGGTGAAGGACAATCAGCCTCCATCTATACACAATGTTTGACTAAATGTTTTTGTTTTGACATGAAATTTTTCTTTAAAAAAACAAAAAAGTTTTGAAAATCAATCTGTCCATTGACTTCAGTTAACTAGGTTTTGGCTAAATCTGGCACACAAACTGCAATGTTGATTGATGTTCAAATGAAATGTAGTTTGTGCTACAAGGGTAGGCAACCCTGGTGGGTTGGATTTAGCCAATCACAGGGCTAAGATATATTTTATTAGTCCCTGTTATAGTCCAGGAATGGGTAGGCAACCCTGGTGGAAGTCATCACAGGGCTAAGATATATTTTATTATTTTTTTAAGTCAACATAAATGGGTAGGCAACCCTGGTGGGTTGGATTTAGCCAATCACAGGGCTAAGATATATTTTATTAGTCCCTGTTATAGTCCAGGAACAGGGTAGGAAACCCTGGTGGGTTGGATTTAGCCAATCACAGGGCTAAGATATATTTTATTAGTCCCTGTTATAGTCCAGGAACAGGGTTACCTTCCCAGTTGGATCTATAATCAAGGTTTAAGATAATTTTTTTTGTTTGACAGAAATTTAGGCAACCCTGGTTTGGAAAAACAAAAAGTTTTGAAAATCAATTTTATTAGTCCCTGTTATAGTCCAGGAACAGGGTTACCAAACTGGTGGGTTGATTTGCCAATCACAGGGCTAAGATATATTTTATTAGTCCCTGTTATAGTCCAGGAATGGGTAGGCAACCCTGGTGGGTTGGATTTAGCCAATCACAGGGCTAAGATATATTTTATTAGTCCCTGTTATAGTCCAGGAATGGGTAGGCAACCCTGGTGGGTTGGATTTAGCCAATCACAGGGCTAAGATATATTTTATTAGTCCCTGTTATAGTCCAGGAATGGGTAGGCAACCCTGGTGGGTTGGATTTAGCCAATCACAGGGCTAAGATATATTTTATTAGTCCCTGTTATAGTCCAGGAATGGGTAGGCAACCCTGGTGGGTTGGATTTAGCCAATCACAGGGCTAAGATATATTTTATTAGTCCCTGTTATAGTCCAGGAACAGGGTTACCTTCCCCTCTTATATGTACAGAAGAGAATGTGAGGTATAAAAATAATATATAAAATAATACCAGTTTTATTTTTTATATTTTTCATCCTGTAAATAAAAATCCTTTATTTTAATTCTTTACGATACTATTGTCCTGTGACACCAAAAGTCTGAATGTGATTTAATAGTGGGGCGGCAGGTAGTCTGGTGGTTAGAGGAGGGAGGTAGTCTAGTGGTTAGAGGAGACAGGTAGCCTAGTGGTTAGAGGAGGCAGGTAGCCTAGTGGTTAGAGGAGACAGGTAGCCTAGTGGTTAGAGGAGGCAGGTAGCCTAGTGGTTAGAGGAGGCAGGTAGCCTAGTGGTTAGAGGAGGCAGGTAGCCTAGTGGTTAGAGGAGGCAGGTAGCCTAGTGGTTAGAGGAGGCAGGTAGCCTGGTGGTTAGAGGAGGCAGGTAGTCTAGTGGTTAGAGGAGGCAGGTAGTCTAGTGGTTAGAGGAGGCAGGTAGCCTAGTGGTTAGAGGAGGCAGGTAGCCTGGTGGTTAGAGGAGGCAGGTAGCCTAGTGGTTAGAGGAGACAGGTAGCCTGGTGGTTAGAGGAGGCAGGTAGCCTAGTGGTTAGAGGAGGCAGGTAGTCTAGTGGTTAGAGGAGGCAGGTAGCCTAGTGGTTAGAGGAGGCAGGTAGTCTAGTGGTTAGAGAGGCAGGTAGCCTGGTGGTTAGAGGAGGCAGGTAGCCTAGAGGAGGTGGTTAGTGGTTAGGAGGAGGCAGGTAGCCTAGTGGTTAGAGGAGGCAGGTAGCCTAGTGGTTAGAGGAGGCAGGTAGCCTGGTGGTTAGAGGAGGCAGGTAGCCTAGTGGTTAGGAGGAGGCAGGTAGCCTAGTGGTTAGAGGAGGCAGGTAGCCTAGTGGTTAGAGGAGGCAGGTAGCCTAGTGGCTAGAGGAGGCAGGTAGCCTAGTGGTTAGAGGAGGCAGGTAGCCTGGTGGTTAGAGGAGGCAGGTAGCCTGGTGGTTAGAGGAGGCAGGTAGCCTGGTGGTTAGAGGAGGCAGGTAGCCTGGTGGTTAGAGGAGGCAGGTAGCCTAGTGGTTAGAGGAGGCAGGTAGCCTGGTGGTTAGAGGAGGCAGGTAGCCTGGTGGTTAGAGGAGACAGGTAGCCTGGTGGTTAGAGGAGGCAGGTAGCCTAGTGGTTTGACGAGGTGGGTAGCCTGGTGGTTAGAGGAGGCAGGTAGCCTGGTGGTTAGAGGAGGCAGGTAGCCTGGTGGTTAGAGGAGGCAGGTAGCCTGGTGGTTAGAGGAGGCAGGTAGCCTGGTGGTTAGAGGAGGCAGGTAGCCTAGTGGTTAGAGGAGGCAGGTAGCCTGGTGGTTAGAGGAGGCAGGTAGCCTAGTGGTTAGAGGAGGCAGGTAGCCTAGTGGTTAGAGGAGGCAGGTAGCCTAGTGGTTAGAGGAGGCAGGTAGCCTAGTGGTTAGAGGAGGCAGGTAGCCTAGTGGTTAGAGGAGGCAGGTAGCCTAGTGGTTAGAGGAGGCAGGTAGCCTAGTGGTTAGAGGAGGCAGGTAGCCTGGTGGTTAGAGCGTTGGACGAGAAATCGAAAGGTTGCAAAATCAAATCCCCGAGCTGACAAGGTAAAAACCTGTCATTCTGCCCCTGAACAAGGCAGTTAACCCACTGTTCCTAGGCCGACATTGTAAATAAGAATTTGTTCTTAACTGACTCGCCTGGTTAAATAAAAAGGTACAAATAAATAAATATGAATGTCAACATGTTGTGATTTGTTTATTATAACATATAGAAATGTAGGATTTGTTTATTATAACATATAGAAATGTAGGATAAGGTTATGTAAAACACAAATGTAACTTGTTCTTGTGAAAGGATTAGCTACAATGTATTTATGGGGAAACTATTAGCTACAATGTATTTATGGAGAAACGATTAGCTACAATGTATTTATGGGGGGAAACGATTAGCTACAATGTATTTATGGAGGGGGAAACGATTAGCTACAATGTATTTATGGAGGGGGAAACGATTAGCTACAATGTATTTATGGAGGGGGAAACGATTAGCTACAATGTATTTATGGAGGGGGAAACTATTAGCTACAATGTATTTATGGAGGGGGAAATGATTAGCTACAATGTATTTATGGAGGGGAAACTATTAGCTACAATGTATTTATGGAGGGGGAAAGGATTAGCTACAATGTATTTATGGGAAACTATTAGCTACAATGGGAAACGATTAGCTACAATGTATTTATGGAGGGGGAAACGATTAGCTACAATGTATTTATGGGGGGAAACGATTAGCTACAATGTATTTATGGGGAAACGATTAGCTACAATGTATTTATGGAGGGGGAAACTATTAGCTACAATGTATTTATGGAGGGGGAAACGATTAGCTACAATGTATTTATGGAGGGGAAACGATTAGCTACAATGTATTTATGGAGGGGGAAACGATTAGCTACAATGTATTTATGGAGGGGGAAACGATTAGCTACAATGTATTTATGGAGGGGAAACGATTAGCTACAATGTATTTATGGAGGGGGAAACGATTAGCTACAATGTATTTATGGAGGGGGAAACGATTAGCTACAATGTATTTATGGAGGGGGAAACGATTAGCTACAATGTATTTATGGAGGGGAAACGATTAGCTACAATGTATTTATGGAGGGGAAACGATTAGCTACAATGTATTTATGGAGGGGAAACGATTAGCTACAATGTATTTATGGAGGGGGAAACGATTAGCTACAATGTATTTATGGAGGGGGAAACGATTAGCTACAATGTATTTATGGAGGGGGAAACGATTAGCTACAATGTATTTATGGAGGGGAAACGATTAGCTACAATGTATTTATGGAGGGGGAAACGATTAGCTACAATGTATTTATGGAGGGGGAAACGATTAGCTACAATGTATTTATGGAGGGGAAACGATTAGCTACAATGTATTTATGGAGGGGAAACTATTAGCTACAATGTATTTATGGAGGGGGAAACGATTAGCTACAATGTATTTATGGAGTCCTCTTGCCATTGTCTATGGATGTATTTATGGGAAACGATTGTCGCTACAATGTATTTATGGATGGACAATGGTTCAGCCCTCAAACACCTAGTGGTTATTTATGGGGAAACGATTAGCTACAATGTATTTATGGAGGGAAGTGGTTCAGCCCTCAATGTATTTATGGAGGGGAAACGATTAGCTACAATGTATTTATGGAGGGAAAACAGATTAGCTACAATGTATTTATGGAGGGGAAACCAAGTGGTTAGCTACAATGTATTTATGGAGGGGAAACGATTAGCAAAACACAGTGGTTCAGCTCAAACATTTATGGAGGGAAAACGATTCGCTTCAGTTGCTTGCTACACCTAGTCCTCTCAGCCATAGTGGTTACGACGGCTGTCTGCAAAACTGGTTCAACGCATGGGGCAAACGAGCCACCTAGTTGGAAGACCCGATTGTTCAGCCTCAAACACCTAGTGGTTCAGCCTCAAACACCTAGTGGTTCAGCCCCTAGTGGTTCAGCCCTCAAACACCTAGTGGTTCAGCCTCAAACACCTAGTGGTTCAGCCCCTAGTGGTTCAGCCCTCAAACACCTAATGGTTTATGGTTCAGCCTCAAACACCTATTGGTTCAGCCCCCTAGTGGTTCAGCCTCAAACACCTAGTGTTTCAGCCCTCAAACACCTAGTGGTTCAGCCCTCAAACACCTACTGGTTCAGCCCCTATTGGTTCAGCCCTCAAACACCTAGTGGTTCAGCCCCTAATGGTTCAGCCCTCAAACACCTAGTGGTTCAGCCTCAAACACCTATTGGTTCAGCCCTCAAACACCTAGTGGTTCAGCCCTCAAACACCTAGTTCAGCCCTAGTGGTTCAGCCCTCAAACACCAAGTGGTTCAGCCCTCAAACACCTAGTGGTTCAGCCCCTAGTGGTTCAGCCCTCAAACACCTAGTGGTTCAGCCCTCAAACACCTAGTGGTTCAGCCCTCAAACACCTAGTGGTTCAGCCCCTAGTGGTTCAGCCCTCAAACACCTAGTGGTTCAGCCCTCAAACACCTAGTGGTTCAGCCCTCAAACACCTAGTGGTTCAGCCCCTAGTGGTTCAGCCCTCAAACACCTAGTGGTTCAGCCCCTAGTGGTTCAGCCCCTAGTTGTTCAGCCCTCAAACACCTAGTGGTTCAGCCCCTAGTGGTTCAGCCCTCAAACACCAAGTGGTTCAGCCCTCAAACACCTAGTGGTTCAGCCCCTAGTGGTTCAGCCCTCAAACACCTAGTGGTTCAGCCCCTAGTGGTTCAGCCCTCAAACACCTAGTGGTTCAGCCCTCAAACACCTAGTGGTTCAGCCCTCAAACACCTAGTGGTTCAGCCCCTAGTGGTTCAGCCCTCAAACACCCTAGTGGTTCAGCCCCTAGTTGTTCAGCCCTCAAACACCTAGTGGTTCAGCCCCTATTGGTTCAGCCCTCAAACACCAAGTGGTTCAGCCCTCAAACACCTAGTTGTTCAGCCCCTATTGGTTCAGCCCTCAAACACCAAGTGGTTCAGCCCTCAAACACCTAGTGGTTCAGCCCCTAGTGGTTCAGCCCTCAAACACCTAGTGGTTCAGCCCTCAAACACCTAGTGGTTCAGCCCCTAGTGGTTCAGCCCTCAAACACCTAGTGGTTCAGCCCCTAGTGGTTCAGCCCTCAAACACCTAGTTGTTCAGCCCCTATTGGTTCAGCCCTCAAACACCAAGTGGTTCAGCCCTCAAACACCTACTGGTTCAGCTCTCAAACACCTACTGGTTCAGCCCTCAAACACCTAGTGGTTCAGCCCTCAAACACCTAGTGGTTCAGCCCTCAAACACCTACTGGTTCAGCTCTCAAACACCTAGTGGTTCAGCCCCTAGCTGTTCAGCACTCAAACACCTAGTGGTTCAGCCCCTATTGGTTCAGTCCTCAAACACCTAGTGGTTCAGCCCCTATTGGTTCCACTCATTTCACCCTTGCAAGAGAAACCAGACGTGATCATTCAGAAATGAAAAGGTGGTCACTGTGAATCTCTTAGTGTTTTGAACATCTCTGTTTTTAACTTTTGATGATGCTGCAGGGTAGAACTTTTATCTGCCATTTTCACAGACTGGTCAATATAAACAGCATACAGTATGTAGATACTGGTATTATGCTGGAACAGACTGGTCACTATAAACAGTATACAGTATGTAGATACTGGTATTATATGGAACAGACTGGTCAATATAAACAGTATGTAGATACTGGTATTATGCTGGAACAGACTGGTCACTATAAACAGCATACAGTATGTAGATACTGGTATTATACTGGAACAGACTGGTCAATATAAACAGTATGTAGATACTGGTATTATGCTGGAACAGACTGGTCACTATAAACAGCATACAGTATGTAGATACTGGTATTATACTGGAACAGACTGGTCACTATAAACAGTATGTAGATACTGGTATTATACTGGAACAGACTGGTCACTATAAACAGTAAGGTGTATGCACCAATTTGTAAGTCGCTCTGGATAAGAGCGTCTGCTAAATGACTTAAATGTAAATGTATACAGTATGTAGATACTGGTATTATGCTGGAACAGACTGGTCACTATAAACAGTATGTAGATACTGGTATTATGCTGGAACAGACTGGTCAATAGAAACAGTATGTAGATACTGGTATTATGCTGGAACAGACTGGTCAATAGAAACAGCATACAGTATGTAGATACTGGTATTATACTGGAACAGACTGGTCAATAGAAACAGTATGTAGATACTGGTATTACGCTGGAACAGACTGGTCACTATAAACAGCATACAGTATGTAGATACTGGTATTATACTGGAACAGACTGGTCACTATAAACAGCATACAGTATGTAGATACTGGTATTATACTGGAACAGACTGGTCAATAGAAACAGTATGTAGATACTGGTATTATACTGGAACAGACTGGTCAATAGAAACAGTATGTAGATACTGGTATTATGCTGGAACAGACTGGTCACTATAAACAGCATACAGTATGTAGATACTGGTATTATACTGGAACAGACTGGTCACTATAAACAGCATACAGTATGTAGATACTGGTATTATACTGGAACAGACTGGTCACTATAAACAGTATGTAGATACTGGTATTATGCTGGAACAGACTGGTCAATAGAAACAGTATGTAGATACTGGTATTATACTGGAACAGACTGGTCACTAGAAACAGTATGTAGATACTGGTATTATACTGGAACAGACTGGTCAATAGAAACAGCATACAGTATGTAGATACTGGTATTATGCTGGAACAGACTGGTCAATAGAAACAGCATACAGTATGTAGATACTGGTATTATGCTGGAACAGACTGGTCACTATAAACAGCATACAGTATGTAGATACTGGTATTATACTGGAACAGACTGGTCACTATAAACAGCATACAGTATGTAGATACTGGTATTATACTGGAACAGACTGGTCACTATAAACAGTATGTAGATACTGGTATTATGCTGGAACAGACTGGTCAATAGAAACAGTATGTAGATACTGGTATTATACTGGAACAGACTGGTCACTAGAAACAGTATGTAGATACTGGTATTATACTGGAACAGACTGGTCAATAGAAACAGCATACAGTATGTAGATACTGGTATTATGCTGGAACAGACTGGTCAATAGAAACAGCATACAGTATGTAGATACTGGTATTATGCTGGAACAGACTGGTCAATAGAAACAGTATACAGTATGTAGATACTGGTATTATACTGGAACAGACTGGTCACTAGAAACAGTATGTAGATACTGGTATTATGCTGGAACAGACTGGTCACTATAAACAGTATGTAGATACTGGTATTATGCTGGAACAGACTGGTCAATAGAAACAGTATGTAGATACTGGTATTATACTGGAACAGACTGGTCAATAGAAACAGTATGTAGATACTGGTATTATGCTGGAACAGACTGGTCACTATAAACAGCATACAGTATGTAGATACTGGTATTATACTGGAACAGACTGGTCACTATAAACAGCAAACAGTATGTAGATACTGGTATTATACTGGAACAGACTGGTCACTAGAAACAGTATGTAGATACTGGTATTATGCTGGAACAGACTGGTCACTATAAACAGTATGTAGATACTGGTATTATGCTGGAACAGACTGGTCAATAGAAACAGTATGTAGATACTGGTATTATACTGGAACAGACTGGTCACTATAAACAGCATACAGTATGTAGATACTGGTATTATGCTCGAACAGACTGGTCACTATAAACAGCATACAGTATGTAGATACTGGTATTATACTGGAACAGACTGGTCACTAGAAACAGTATGTAGATACGGGTATTATACTGGAACAGACTGGTCAATAGAAACAGCATACAGTATGTAGATACTGGTATTATGCTGTAACAGACTGGTCAATAGAAACAGCATACAGTATGTAGATACTGGTATTATGCTGGAACAGACTGGTCAATAGAAACAGTATACAGTATGTAGATACTGGTATTATACTGGAACAGACTGGTCAATAGAAACAGTATGTAGATACTGGTATTATACTGGAACAGACTGGTCACTATAAACAGCATACAGTATGTAGATACTGGTATTATACTGGAACAGACTGGTCACTATAAACAGCATACAGTATGTAGATACTGGTATTATACTGGAACAGACTGGTCACTATAAACAGTATGTAGATACTGGTATTATACTGGAACAGACTGGTCAATATAAACAGTATGTAGATACTGGTATTATGCTGGAACAGACTGGTCACTATAAACAGCATACAGTATGTAGATACTGGTATTATACTGGAACAGACTGGTCAATAGAAACAGTATGTAGATACTGGTATTATACTGGAACAGACTGGTCACTAGAAGCAGCATACAGTATGTAGATACTGGTATTATGCTGGAACAGACTGGTCAATAGAAACAGCATACAGTATGTAGATACTGGTATTATGCTGGAACAGACTGGTCAATAGAAACAGCATACAGTATGTAGATACTGGTATTATACTGGAACAGACTGGTCAATAGAAACAGCATACAGTATGTAGATACTGGTATTATGCTGGAACAGACTGGTCAATAGAAACAGCATACAGTATGTAGATACTGGTATTATACTGGAACAGACTGGTCAATAGAAACAGCATACAGTATGTAGATACTGGTATTATGCTGGAACAGACTGGTCACTATAAACAGCATACAGTATGTAGATACTGGTATTATACTGGAACAGACTGGTCAATATAAACAGTATGTAGATACTGGTATTATGCTGGAACAGACTGGTCACTATAAACAGCATACAGTATGTAGATACTGGTATTATACTGGAACAGACTGGTCAATAGAAACAGTATGTAGATACTGGTATTATACTGGAACAGACTGGTCAATAGAAACAGTATGTAGATACTGGTATTATACTGGAACAGACTGGTCAATAGAAACAGTATGTAGTAGATACTGGTATTATGCTGGAACAGACTGGTCAATAGAAACAGCACACAGTATGTAGATACTGGTATTATGCTGGAACAGACTGGTCACTATAAACAGCACACAGTATGTAGATACTGGTATTATACTGGAACAGACTGGTCAATAGAAACAGTATGTAGATACTGGTATTATACTGGAACAGACTGGTCAATATAAACAGTATGTAGATACTGGTATTATACTGGAACAGACTGGTCAATAGAAACAGTATGTAGATACTGGTATTATACTGGAACAGACTGGTCAATAGAAACAGTATGTAGATACTGGTATTATACTGGAACAGACTGGTCACTATAAACAGCATACAGTATGTAGATACTGGTATTATGCTGGAACAGACTGTCACTATAAACAGCATACAGTATGTAGATACTGGTATTATGCTGGAACAGACTGGTCACTATAAACAGCCTACAGTATGTAGATACTGGTATTATACTGGAACAGACTGGTCAATAGAAACAGTATGTAGATACTGGTATTATAATGGAACAGACTGGTCACTATAAACAGCATACAGTATGTAGATACTGGTATTATGCTGGAACAGACTGGTCACTATAAACAGCATACAGTATGTAGATACTGGTATTATACTGGAACAGACTGGTCACTATAAACAGCATACAGTATGTAGATACTGGTATTATGCTGGAACAGACTGGTCACTATAAACAGCATACAGTATGTAGATACTGGTATTATACTGGAACAGACTGGTCACTAGAAACAGTATGTAGATACTGGTATTATACTGGAACAGACTGGTCAATAGAAACAAACAGTATGTAGATACTGGTATTATGCTGGAACAGACTGGTCACTATAAACAGCATACAGTATGTAGATACTGGTATTATACTGGAACAGACTGGTCACTAGAAACAGTATGTAGATACTGGTATTATACTGGAACAGACTGGTCAATAGAAACAGCATACAGTATGTAGATACTGGTATTATACTGGAACAGACTGGTCACTATAAACAGTATGTAGATACTGGTATTATACTGGAACAGACTGGTCAATATAAACAGTATGTAGATACTGGTATTATGCTGGAACAGACTGGTCACTATAAACAGCATACAGTATGTAGATACTGGTATTATACTGGAACAGACTGGTCAATAGAAACAGTATGTAGATACTGGTATTATACTGGAACAGACTGGTCACTAGAAACAGCATACAGTATGTAGATACTGGTATTATGCTGGAACAGACTGGTCAATAGAAACAGCATACAGTATGTAGATACTGGTATTATGCTGGAACAGACTGGTCAATAGAAACAGCATACAGTATGTAGATACTGGTATTATACTGGAACAGACTGGTCAATAGAAACAGCATACAGTATGTAGATACTGGTATTATGCTGGAACAGACTGGTCAATAGAAACAGCATACAGTATGTAGATACTGGTATTATACTGGAACAGACTGGTCAATAGAAACAGCATACAGTATGTAGATACTGGTATTATGCTGGAACAGACTGGTCTATAAACAGCCTACAGTATGTAGATACTGGTATTATACTGGAACAGACTGGTCAATATAAACAGTATGTAGATACTGGTATTATAATATATAATAATAATATATGCCATTTAGCTGACGCTTTTATCCAAAGCGACTTACAGTCATGTGTGCATACATTCTACGTATGGGTGGTCCCGGAATCGAACCCACTACCCTGGCGTTACAATGCTGGAACAGACTGGTCACTATAAACAGCCTACAGTATGTAGATACTGGTATTATACTGGAACAGACTGGTCAATAGAAACAGTATGTAGATACTGGTATTATACTGGAACAGACTGGTCACTAGAAACAGTATGTAGATACTGGTATTATACTGGAACAGACTGGTCAATAGAAACAGCATACAGTATGTAGATACTGGTATTATGCTGGAACAGACTGGTCAATAGAAACAGCACACAGTATGTAGATACTGGTATTATGCTGGAACAGACTGGTCAATAGAAACAGCACACAGTATGTAGATACTGGTATTATACTGGAACAGACTGGTCAATAGAAACAGTATGTAGATACTGGTATTATACTGGAACAGACTGGTCAATATAAACAGTATGTAGATACTGGTATTATACTGGAACAGACTGGTCAATAGAAACAGTATGTAGATACTGGTATTATACTGGAACAGACTGGTCAATAGAAACAGTATGTAGATACTGGTATTATACTGGAACAGACTGGTCACTATAAACAGCATACAGTATGTAGATACTGGTATTATGCTGGAACAGACTGGTCACTATAAACAGCATACAGTATGTAGATACTGGTATTATGCTGGAACAGACTGGTCACTATAAACAGCCTACAGTATGTAGATACTGGTATTATACTGGAACAGACTGGTCAATAGAAACAGTATGTAGATACTGGTATTATACTGGAACAGACTGGTCACTATAAACAGCATACAGTATGTAGATACTGGTATTATGCTGGAACAGACTGGTCACTATAAACAGCATACAGTATGTAGATACTGGTATTATACTGGAACAGACTGGTCACTATAAACAGCATACAGTATGTAGATACTGGTATTATGCTGGAACAGACTGGTCACTATAAACAGCATACAGTATGTAGATACTGGTATTATACTGGAACAGACTGGTCACTAGAAACAGTATGTAGATACTGGTATTATACTGGAACAGACTGGTCAATAGAAACAGCATACAGTATGTAGATACTGGTATTATGCTGGAACAGACTGGTCACTATAAACAGCATACAGTATGTAGATACTGGTATTATACTGGAACAGACTGGTCACTAGAAACAGTATGTAGATACTGGTATTATACTGGAACAGACTGGTCAATAGAAACAGCATACAGTATGTAGATACTGGTATTATACTGGAACAGACTGGTCACTATAAACAGCATACAGTATGTAGATACTGGTATTATACTGGAACAGACTGGTCACTATAAACAGTATGTAGATACTGGTATTATGCTGGAACAGACTGGTCAATAGAAACAGTATGTAGATACTGGTATTATACTGGAACAGACTGGTCACTAGAAACAGTATGTAGATACTGGTATTATACTGGAACAGACTGGTCAATAGAAACAGCATACAGTATGTAGATACTGGTATTATGCTGGAACAGACTGGTCAATAGAAACAGCATACAGTATGTAGATACTGGTATTATGCTGGAACAGACTGGTCACTATAAACAGCATACAGTATGTAGATACTGGTATTATACTGGAACAGACTGGTCACTATAAACAGCATACAGTATGTAGATACTGGTATTATACTGGAACAGACTGGTCACTATAAACAGTATGTAGATACTGGTATTATGCTGGAACAGACTGGTCAATAGAAACAGTATGTAGATACTGGTATTATACTGGAACAGACTGGTCACTAGAAACAGTATGTAGATACTGGTATTATACTGGAACAGACTGGTCAATAGAAAACAGCATACAGTATGTAGATACTGGTATTATGCTGGAACAGACTGGTCAATAGAAACAGCATACAGTATGTAGATACTGGTATTATGCTGGAACAGACTGGTCAATAGAAACAGTATACAGTATGTAGATACTGGTATTATACTGGAACAGACTGGTCACTAGAAACAGTATGTAGATACTGGTATTATGCTGGAACAGACTGGTCACTATAAACAGTATGTAGATACTGGTATTATGCTGGAACAGACTGGTCAATAGAAACAGTATGTAGATACTGGTATTATACTGGAACAGACTGGTCAATAGAAACAGTATGTAGATACTGGTATTATGCTGGAACAGACTGGTCACTATAAACAGCATACAGTATGTAGATACTGGTATTATACTGGAACAGACTGGTCACTATAAACAGCATACAGTATGTAGATACTGGTATTATACTGGAACAGACTGGTCACTAGAAACAGTATGTAGATACTGGTATTATGCTGGAACAGACTGGTCACTATAAACAGTATGTAGATACTGGTATTATGCTGGAACAGACTGGTCAATAGAAACAGTATGTAGATACTGGTATTATACTGGAACAGACTGGTCACTATAAACAGCATACAGTATGTAGATACTGGTATTATGCTCGAACAGACTGGTCACTATAAACAGCATACAGTATGTAGATACTGGTATTATACTGGAACAGACTGGTCACTAGAAACAGTATGTAGATACGGGTATTATACTGGAACAGACTGGTCAATAGAAACAGCATACAGTATGTAGATACTGGTATTATGCTGTAACAGACTGGTCAATAGAAACAGCATACAGTATGTAGATACTGGTATTATGCTGGAACAGACTGGTCAATAGAAACAGTATACAGTATGTAGATACTGGTATTATACTGGAACAGACTGGTCAATAGAAACAGTATGTAGATACTGGTATTATACTGGAACAGACTGGTCACTATAAACAGCATACAGTATGTAGATACTGGTATTATACTGGAACAGACTGGTCACTATAAACAGCATACAGTATGTAGATACTGGTATTATACTGGAACAGACTGGTCACTATAAACAGTATGTAGATACTGGTATTATACTGGAACAGACTGGTCAATATAAACAGTATGTAGATACTGGTATTATGCTGGAACAGACTGGTCACTATAAACAGCATACAGTATGTAGATACTGGTATTATACTGGAACAGACTGGTCAATAGAAACAGTATGTAGATACTGGTATTATACTGGAACAGACTGGTCACTAGAAACAGCATACAGTATGTAGATACTGGTATTATGCTGGAACAGACTGGTCAATAGAAACAGCATACAGTATGTAGATACTGGTATTATGCTGGAACAGACTGGTCAATAGAAACAGCATACAGTATGTAGATACTGGTATTATACTGGAACAGACTGGTCAATAGAAACAGCATACAGTATGTAGATACTGGTATTATGCTGGAACAGACTGGTCAATAGAAACAGCATACAGTATGTAGATACTGGTATTATACTGGAACAGACTGGTCAATAGAAACAGCATACAGTATGTAGATACTGGTATTATGCTGGAACAGACTGGTCACTATAAACAGCCTACAGTATGTAGATACTGGTATTATACTGGAACAGACTGGTCAATATAAACAGTATGTAGATACTGGTATTATGCTGGAACAGACTGGTCACTATAAACAGCCTACAGTATGTAGATACTGGTATTATACTGGAACAGACTGGTCAATAGAAACAGTATGTAGATACTGGTATTATACTGGAACAGACTGGTCACTAGAAACAGTATGTAGATACTGGTATTATACTGGAACAGACTGGTCAATAGAAACAGCATACAGTATGTAGATACTGGTATTATGCTGGAACAGACTGGTCAATAAACAGCACACAGTATGTAGATACTGGTATTATGCTGGAACAGACTGGTCAATAGAAACAGCACACAGTATGTAGATACTGGTATTATACTGGAACAGACTGGTCAATAGAAACAGTATGTAGATACTGGTATTATACTGGAACAGACTGGTCAATATAAACAGTATGTAGATACTGGTATTATACTGGAACAGACTGGTCAATAGAAACAGTATGTAGATACTGGTATTATACTGGAACAGACTGGTCAATAGAAACAGTATGTAGATACTGGTATTATACTGGAACAGACTGGTCACTATAAACAGCATACAGTATGTAGATACTGGTATTATGCTGGAACAGACTGGTCACTATAAACAGCATACAGTATGTAGATACTGGTATTATGCTGGAACAGACTGGTCACTATAAACAGCCTACAGTATGTAGATACTGGTATTATACTGGAACAGACTGGTCAATAGAAACAGTATGTAGATACTGGTATTATACTGGAACAGACTGGTCACTATAAACAGCATACAGTATGTAGATACTGGTATTATGCTGGAACAGACTGGTCACTATAAACAGCATACAGTATGTAGATACTGGTATTATACTGGAACAGACTGGTCACTATAAACAGCATACAGTATGTAGATACTGGTATTATGCTGGAACAGACTGGTCACTATAAACAGCATACAGTATGTAGATACTGGTATTATACTGGAACAGACTGGTCACTAGAAACAGTATGTAGATACTGGTATTATACTGGAACAGACTGGTCAATAGAAACAGCATACAGTATGTAGATACTGGTATTATGCTGGAACAGACTGGTCACTATAAACAGCATACAGTATGTAGATACTGGTATTATACTGGAACAGACTGGTCACTAGAAACAGTATGTAGATACTGGTATTATACTGGAACAGACTGGTCAATAGAAACAGCATACAGTATGTAGATACTGGTATTATACTGGAACAGACTGGTCAATAGAAACAGCATACAGTATGTAGATACTGGTATTATGCTGGAACAGACTGGTCAATAGAAACAGCATACAGTATGTAGATACTGGTATTATACTGGAACAGACTGGTCAATAGAAACAGCATACAGTATGTAGATACTGGTATTATGCTGGAACAGACTGGTCACTATAAACAGCCTACAGTATGTAGATACTGGTATTATACTGGAACAGACTGGTCAATATAAACAGTATGTAGATACTGGTATTATGCTGGAACAGACTGGTCACTATAGACAGCCTACAGTATGTAGATACTGGTATTATACTGGAACAGACTGGTCAATAGAAACAGTATGTAGATACTGGTATTATACTGGAACAGACTGGTCACTAGAAACAGTATGTAGATACTGGTATTATACTGGAACAGACTGGTCAATAGAAACAGCATACAGTATGTAGATACTGGTATTATGCTGGAACAGACTGGTCAATAGAAACAGCACACAGTATGTAGATACTGGTATTATGCTGGAACAGACTGGTCAATAGAAACAGCACACAGTATGTAGATACTGGTATTATACTGGAACAGACTGGTCAATAGAAACAGTATGTAGATACTGGTATTATACTGGAACAGACTGGTCAATATAAACAGTATGTAGATACTGGTATTATACTGGAACAGACTGGTCAATAGAAACAGTATGTAGATACTGGTATTATACTGGAACAGACTGGTCAATAGAAACAGTATGTAGATACTGGTATTTTGCTGGAACAGACTGGTCACTATAAACAGCATACAGTATGTAGATACTGGTATTATGCTGGAACAGACTGGTCACTATAAACAGCCTACAGTATGTAGATACTGGTATTATACTGGAACAGACTGGTCAATAGAAACAGTATGTAGATACTGGTATTATACTGGAACAGACTGGTCACTATAAACAGCATACAGTATGTAGATACTGGTATTATGCTGGAACAGACTGGTCACTATAAACAGCATACAGTATGTAGATACTGGTATTATACTGGAACAGACTGGTCACTATAAACAGCATACAGTATGTAGATACTGGTATTATGCTGGAACAGACTGGTCACTATAAACAGCATACAGTATGTAGATACTGGTATTATACTGGAACAGACTGGTCACTAGAAACAGTATGTAGATACTGGTATTATACTGGAACAGACTGGTCACTATAAACAGCATACAGTATGTAGATACTGGTATTATACTGGAACAGACTGGTCACTATAAACAGTATGTAGATACTGGTATTATGCTGGAACAGACTGGTCAATAGAAACAGCATACAGTATGTAGATACTGGTATTATACTGGAACAGACTGGTCACTATAAACAGCATACAGTATGTAGATACTGTATTATACTGGAACAGACTGGTCAATATAAACAGTATGTAGATGCTGGTATTATACTGGAACAGACTGGTCAATAGAAACAGCATACAGTATGTAGATACTGGTATTATGCTGGAACAGACTGGTCAATAGAAACAGCACACAGTATGTAGATACTGGTATTATGCTGGAACAGACTGGTCAATAGAAACAGCACACAGTATGTAGATACTGGTATTATACTGGAACAGACTGGTCAATAGAAACAGTATGTAGATACTGGTATTATACTGGAACAGACTGGTCAATATAAACAGTATGTAGATACTGGTATTATACTGGAACAGACTGGTCAATAGAAACAGTATGTAGATACTGGTATTATACTGGAACAGACTGGTCAATAGAAACAGTATGTAGATACTGGTATTATGCTGGAACAGACTGGTCACTATAAACAGCATACAGTATGTAGATACTGGTATTATGCTGGAACAGACTGGTCACTATAAACAGCCTACAGTATGTAGATACTGGTATTATACTGGAACAGACTGGTCAATAGAAACAGTATGTAGATACTGGTATTATACTGGAACAGACTGGTCACTATAAACAGCATACAGTATGTAGATACTGGTATTATGCTGGAACAGACTGGTCACTATAAACAGCATACAGTATGTAGATACTGGTATTATACTGGAACAGACTGGTCACTATAAACAGCATACAGTATGTAGATACTGGTATTATGCTGGAACAGACTGGTCACTATAAACAGCATACAGTATGTAGATACTGGTATTATACTGGAACAGACTGGTCACTAGAAACAGTATGTAGATACTGGTATTATACTGGAACAGACTGGTCACTATAAACAGCATACAGTATGTAGATACTGGTATTATACTGGAACAGACTGGTCACTATAAACAGTATGTAGATACTGGTATTATGCTGGAACAGACTGGTCAATAGAAACAGCATACAGTATGTAGATACTGGTATTATACTGGAACAGACTGGTCACTATAAACAGCATACAGTATGTAGATACTGTATTATACTGGAACAGACTGGTCAATATAAACAGTATGTAGATGCTGGTATTATACTGGAACAGACTGGTCACTATAAACAGCATACAGTATGTAGATACTGGTATTATACTGGAACAGACTGATCAATATAAACAGCATACAGTATGTAGATACTGGTATTATACTGGAACAGACTGATCAATATAAACAGTATGTAGATACTGGTATTATACTGGAACAGACTGGTCAATAGAAACAGCATACAGTATGTAGATACTGGTATTATGCTGGAACAGACTGGTCAATAGAAACAGCATACAGTATGTAGATACTGGTATTATACTGGAACAGACTGGTCAATAGAAACAGCATACAGTATGTAGATACTGGTATTATGCTGGAACAGACTGGTCACTATAAACAGCCTACAGTATGTAGATACTGGTATTATACTGGAACAGACTGGTCAATATAAACAGTATGTAGATACTGGTATTATGCTGGAACAGACTGGTCACTATAAACAGCCTACAGTATGTAGATACTGGTATTATACTGGAACAGACTGGTCAATAGAAACAGTATGTAGATACTGGTATTATACTGGAACAGACTGGTCACTAGAAACAGTATGTAGATACTGGTATTATACTGGAACAGACTGGTCAATAGAAACAGCATACAGTATGTAGATACTGGTATTATGCTGGAACAGACTGGTCAATAGAAACAGCACACAGTATGTAGATACTGGTATTATGCTGGAACAGACTGGTCAATAGAAACAGCACACAGTATGTAGATACTGGTATTATACTGGAACAGACTGGTCAATAGAAACAGTATGTAGATACTGGTATTATACTGGAACAGACTGGTCAATATAAACAGTATGTAGATACTGGTATTATACTGGAACAGACTGGTCAATAGAAACAGTATGTAGATACTGGTATTATACTGGAACAGACTGGTCAATAGAAACAGTATGTAGATACTGGTATTATACTGGAACAGACTGGTCACTATAAACAGCATACAGTATGTAGATACTGGTATTATGCTGGAACAGACTGGTCACTATAAACAGCATACAGTATGTAGATACTGGTATTATGCTGGAACAGACTGGTCACTATAAACAGCCCACAGTATGTAGATACTGTAGCTCAGTTTAGAGCATGGCGCTGGAACAGACTGGTTCGATTCCCGGGACCACCCATACGTAGAATGTATGCACACATGATTGTAAGTCGCTTTGGATGTCTGCTAAATGGCATATATTATTATATTATACTGGAACAGACTGGTCAATAGAAACAGTATGTAGATACTGGTATTATACTGGAACAGACTGGTCACTATAAACAGCATACAGTATGTAGATACTGGTATTATGCTGGAACAGACTGGTCACTATAAACAGCATACAGTATGTAGATACTGGTATTATACTGGAACAGACTGGTCACTATAAACAGCATACAGTATGTAGATACTGGTATTATGCTGGAACAGACTGGTCACTATAAACAGCATACAGTATGTAGATACTGGTATTATACTGGAACAGACTGGTCACTAGAAACAGTATGTAGATACTGGTATTATACTGGAACAGACTGGTCAATAGAAACAGCATACAGTATGTAGATACTGGTATTATGCTGGAACAGACTGGTCACTATAAACAGCATACAGTATGTAGATACTGGTATTATACTGGAACAGACTGGTCACTAGAAACAGTATGTAGATACTGGTATTATACTGGAACAGACTGGTCAATAGAAACAGCATACAGTATGTAGATACTGGTATTATACTGGAACAGACTGGTCAATAGAAACAGCATACAGTATGTAGATACTGGTATTATGCTGGAACAGACTGGTCAATAGAAACAGCATACAGTATGTAGATACTGGTATTATACTGGAACAGACTGGTCAATATAAACAGCATACAGTATGTAGATACTGGTATTATGCTGGAACAGACTGGTCAATATAAACAGTATGTAGATACTGGTATTATGCTGGAACAGACTGGTCACTATAGACAGCCTACAGTATGTAGATACTGGTATTATACTGGAACAGACTGGTCAATAGAAACAGTATGTAGATACTGGTATTATACTGGAACAGACTGGTCACTAGAAACAGTATGTAGATACTGGTATTATACTGGAACAGACTGGTCAATAGAAACAGCATACAGTATGTAGATACTGGTATTATACTGGAACAGACTGGTCAATAGAAACAGCACACAGTATGTAGATACTGGTATTATGCTGGAACAGACTGGTCAATAGAAACAGCACACAGTATGTAGATACTGGTATTATACTGGAACAGACTGGTCAATAGAAACAGTATGTAGATACTGGTATTATACTGGAACAGACTGGTCAATATAAACAGTATGTAGATACTGGTATTATACTGGAACAGACTGGTCAATAGAAACAGTATGTAGATACTGGTATTATACTGGAACAGACTGGTCAATAGAAACAGTATGTAGATACTGGTATTATGCTGGAACAGACTGGTCACTATAAACAGCATACAGTATGTAGATACTGGTATTATGCTGGAACAGACTGGTCACTATAAACAGCCTACAGTATGTAGATACTGGTATTATACTGGAACAGACTGGTCAATAGAAACAGTATGTAGATACTGGTATTATACTGGAACAGACTGGTCACTATAAACAGCATACAGTATGTAGATACTGGTATTATGCTGGAACAGACTGGTCACTATAAACAGCATACAGTATGTAGATACTGGTATTATACTGGAACAGACTGGTCACTATAAACAGCATACAGTATGTAGATACTGGTATTATGCTGGAACAGACTGGTCACTATAAACAGCATACAGTATGTAGATACTGGTATTATACTGGAACAGACTGGTCACTAGAAACAGTATGTAGATACTGGTATTATACTGGAACAGACTGGTCACTATAAACAGCATACAGTATGTAGATACTGGTATTATACTGGAACAGACTGGTCACTATAAACAGTATGTAGATACTGGTATTATGCTGGAACAGACTGGTCAATAGAAACAGCATACAGTATGTAGATACTGGTATTATACTGGAACAGACTGGTCACTATAAACAGCATACAGTATGTAGATACTGTATTATACTGGAACAGACTGGTCAATATAAACAGTATGTAGATGCTGGTATTATACTGGAACAGACTGGTCACTATAAACAGCATACAGTATGTAGATACTGGTATTATACTGGAACAGACTGATCAATATAAACAGCATACAGTATGTAGATACTGGTATTATACTGGAACAGACTGATCAATATAAACAGTATGTAGATACTGGTATTATACTGGAACAGACTGGTCAATAGAAACAGCATACAGTATGTAGATACTGGTATTATACTGGAACAGACTGATCAATATAAACAGCATACAGTATGTAGATACTGGTATTATACTGGAACAGACTGGTCAATAGAAACAGTATGTAGATACTGGTATTATACTGGAACAGACTGGTCAATAGAAACAGCATACAGTATGTAGATACTGGTATTACGCTGGAACAGACTGGTCAATAGAAACAGTATGTAGATACTGGTATTACGCTGGAACAGACTGGTCAATAGAAACAGTATGTAGATACTGGTATTATACTGGAACAGACTGGTCAATAGAAACAGTATGTAGATACTGGTATTATACTGGAACAGACTGGTCAATAGAAACAGTATGTAGATACTGGTATTATACTGGAACAGACTGGTCACTATAAACAGCATACAGTATGTAGATACTGGTATTATACTGGAACAGACTGGTCACTATAAACAGTATGTAGATACTGGTATTATACTGGAACAGACTGGTCAATAGAAACAGCATACAGTATGTAGATACTGGTATTATACTGGAACAGACTGATCAATATAAACAGCATACAGTATGTAGATACTGGTATTATACTGGAACAGACTGGTCAATAGAAACAGTATGTAGATACTGGTATTATACTGGAACAGACTGGTCAATAGAAACAGTATGTAGATACTGGTATTACGCTGGAACAGACTGGTCAATAGAAACAGTATGTAGATACTGGTATTATACTGGAACAGACTGGTCAATAGAAACAGTATGTAGATACTGGTATTATACTGGAACAGACTGGTCAATAGAAACAGTATGTAGATACTGGTATTATACTGGAACAGACTGGTCAATATAAACAGCATTGGATGGATGTCAGACGTTTGGAAAGGTCCCTGGGACGTCGATATATGCCTTCCTCTCCACTTACCATAAGCACTGGCACAAACTCAAGACGCTCGGAGACGAAGCGTGGTCAGACCAAGCTTGCTCCTTTAGACCCCTGGACCACGGCAGTTCACAACGCTCCAACAAGCCGGGAGAATACTTGATGGAAGCTTATTTTTGTTTTAAACCATAGCCCTGACCTTAACCACTCAGAATGAATACCTTCCCCAAACCATAGCCCTGACCTTAACCACTCAGAATGAATACCTTCCCCCAAACCATAGCCCTGACCTTAACCACTCCAGAATGAATACCTTCCCCAAACCATAGCCCTGACCTTAACCACTCAGAATGAATACCTTCCCCCAAACCATAGCCCTGACCTTAACCACTCAGAATGAATACCCCCCCAAACCATAGCCCTGACCTTAACCACTCAGAATGAATACCTTCCCCCAAACCATAGCCCTGAACTTAACCACTCAGAATGAATACCTTCCCCCAAACCGTAGCCCTGACCCTGTAACCACTCAGAATGAATACCTAAACTAACCTTCCCCCAAACCATAGGCCTGACCTT